>NC_090206.1:13714757-13983030 GCF_033026475.1 Channa argus
AGCTGCACACGGAGGCTCTCTGGTGTCCAAAGTGATAGCGGTGGACGCGGACTCCGGACAGAACGCCTGGCTGTCCTATCATATTGTTAAATCCACCGATGCTGGACTTTTCACTATCGGTGTCCACAGCGGAGAGATCAGGACACAGCGGGACATTTCAGAGTCTGACAGCATGAAACAGAACCTTATTGTGGCAGTGAAAGATAACGGACAGCCCTCTCTCTCTGCCACCTGCTCCATGATGTTACTTATTTCTGATAACTTGGCTGAGGTGCCGGAACTCAAGGATATTTCTTATGATGAGAATAATTCCAAACTGACCTCTTATCTGATCATCGCTCTGGTGTCTGTGTCCACCTTTTTTTTGACCTTCATCATCATTATCCTGGGTGTGAGGTTTTGTCGCAGGAGAAAGCCCAGACTTTTGTTTGACGGAGCAGTCGCCATCCCCAGCGCTTATCTCCCTCCTAATTACGCAGATGTTGACGGCACAGGAACTTTACGCAGCACTTACAATTATGACGCGTATCTGACGACAGGTTCTAGAACCAGTGACTTTAAGTTCGTATCATCTTATAATGACAACACACTGCCTGCTGACCAGACTCTGAGGAAAAGTCCATCAGACTTTGCTGATGTTTTCGAGAATTTGGAAGCATCTGTAGAGGTAGGAATATTCAAAAGCAGTTACATTTTTTAAATTGATGTTGAGTTTCTTATTTTTCATTTTCATTCTGAGGCTTTGTTTGTAACATTAGAAAGTGTGATATGTTTTGACCACCTGATTCACTTTAAATAGCTTAGCCGAAACATTAGAACCACCCCTTTCATATAATGCACCACACTACGATTCCAGTACCCAGTTTGACCTGAGAAATTATAAACTTGTCAAAATAGAATTCATGCCTGAGCGACTATATTGAATTGCATTAAATTGCAGAGGTGGTAATAATGTTATGGCCAATCAGCCATTGTATGATTGCGTTTGTATGCCTTTTTGTACCTTAACATCTTTTTGCGTTTACCCCTGTGGAGCTCAGGGAAGCTGTCCATGGTTCTGAAAGTGTCCTCTGGCTCTCATCTTACAAACATAACCAGAGTTTCTTTCCAGTTTCCTCAGCCTTGCTGTTTTTCTGACTTTAAATAGTCATAATAGTACCTCCATAAGTACCACTGCTAATACAACTACAGTATTAAATAAGAAAACAAAAAGACTTTCGAGTACTGTGAACCATTCCTTGTTACCAGAGTGTCTCATCTCACCGTCCTAACATTTAGTGGTTGCCCACAGTTTGATGTTTCAGTGTGATTGTACCGTCTTTGTGCATGGTGTGTTTCAGTCAATCTTTGTTTATTTTCCATCTCTGAGACTTAAAATGTAAATTTGTTTTACATACAACATATAAAAACCTTAACAAAGTTGAACCAAAATTAATGTATGTTTTTGGTGAACTCAGATGTTTTACTGGGGTAAATTATGCATAAGACTTAAAAAATTTAGTTAATTACAAATATCATGTCATGTTCGGTTGAAGTAGATAAAATATAATTTATCCTACACAGTATTTGTGTTGATATTTTCATAAGGTGTTCATTTATATATTTAATATCTGCATCAGACATCACAGAGTGCTCCGCAATTAAAGATCAAATGAATACAAAACAAAAAAGACCCTAATGAGATAATGATAGTATTAAAAAACATCACTCAATGACAAGGATAAATATGCTGGTGTTGAACTGCCTCTGAATAGTGTGTATGCAGTCTACAGATCGCATGCCCTGCATAAGAGACCTTCCTGACTTTAGGAGCCACAACTTAAAGGTTAAATTCTCTTTTATTTTTGAGTCTGGAGCGAGAAATGACGCATATGTTCATATGACCTGCTGGCCACAAAAGGACAAATTATATTGTATATGCATTTATACTATAGATAGGAGTTAAAGACAACTTCACCAAATGGAGGAGTTTTTCATTATTAGGAGTTCAGATCATGTCATTGGGGGGGCTTCTGGAAAATCAGGTTGACCAAAGTTTAAACACCTAGATGGCATAATGTGAATTGAAGGTTCTTCCAAATAAGGTCATCTGGAGGTATTTTTAAACTAGAAGTAGAGAGATATTTTGATATAACAAAGTCAATGGGAGATTGAATGTTTTTTTATGCACACGGACTACCCAAACTAGGACCATAAAAAGCAAGTTCAAAATCAGTCAAGGTGTCATTTAATTTGTTTTTATTAATGATCGTCTGTATTTGTTTTACGTGCAGTTTTTATCTGCTTATTGTGGATAATGTGTAGTTATTTTTGCCATTACACAAATCGTGACGTAGTTATTTTCAACCAGCTTGTATGAAGCCGAAAACAATCACTTTTTAATATCCATGAATAAATCTGACCTGTGTATTAGACTTTGATGAACAATACATCATGGCTCGTGAAGATAAAAACTGACTCATGGTGTCGCTGTAGACTGACAGAAAATGAACCCGCACCACTCCACCCACAACTTCTGCATAGATATGGGTTGCCTATTTTCCAGAGGACCAGTTAAATTCTCAAATCTATTCCATCGTGTTTTATTGTAGTATCACATTTTGGATTATTTGCTGTTTTGCAAAAACTTATACATATTTTTTGAACTGCAATATGTGTTATTAAAACTGAAGCCACGTTTTCTGTCAGGATGGGGGACAAAGGATTTTCAGCTCTGCGGACGATCTTCTGCTTCGCTTCCTTTATTGTAAGGTTGCGCCTTGTTGACGGAGATCTTAGTTATTCTATTCTCGAAGAGATGAAACGCGAATCTTTAATTGGAAATATAGCAAAGGATCTTGGTATTGATATGAAGACATTAGCTTCACGACAAGCCCGTGTTGATTTTGAAGGATCTCAAAGGCGCTACTGTGACATTAAAATGAATACAGGGGATTTGATCACAATGGAGAGGATCGACAGAGAAAGCCTTTGTGGACAGAAACCGTCATGTGTGTTAAAGGTAGATCTGGTGTTAGAAAATCCACTAGAGCTTCATCGTATAAGTCTTCATATCCAAGATATAAATGACAACTTTCCGCAGTTTAATGTTAATTTGATTGGAATGGAAATAAGCGAGTCAGCAGAGAAGGGTAACCTTTTCTCTATTGAAGAGGCCCACGACGCGGATATAGGTCAAAATTCTGTTCAGAGGTACATACTACAGAAAAATGACAACTTTATTCTGTCTGTTGACAGTAACAAGGTTGAACTCGTGCTGGAAAATAAACTTGATCGCGAGAAACAAAAAGATCTTAATTTGCTTCTTACAGCTTTGGATGGTGGCTCTCCTCAGAGATCAGGTACTGTAGTTATTCACGTCACTGTACTGGATGCTAATGATAACCCTCCAGTGTTTAGCCAGGCCGTTTATAAAGCCAGTCTTCCTGAAAACTCTCGAGTAGACACTATAGTTATTACCGTTAGTGCTACAGACGCAGACGAAGGAGTGAATGGAGATGTGACATATGACTTTGGCCACGTATCTGATGACGATGCAAATGTCTTTTTTATTGATCCTAAATCTGGAGAAATAAGAGTAACTGGTGTGATTGACTTTGAGGTGAGGAGTTCTTTTGAAATGAGAGTGAAGGCTAAAGATGGTTTAGGACTGACCTCATACTGTAAAGTTTTAATAGATGTTACTGATGTAAACGACAATGATCCGGTGATCTATCTGAAATCCCTTAATAACCCCATACCTGAGAATGTGTCACCTGGTTCAGAGGTGGGAATTATTAACGTGCAGGACAGAGACTCTGAAAAAAACGGAAAGGTCCGCTGCTCCATTCAACAAAATGTCCCTTTTAAGTTAGTTCCTTCTATTAAAAACTATTATTCTCTCGTGACCACAGGACAACTGGACCGTGAACTAGTGTCTAATTACAACGTTACAATCAGTGCCACTGACGAGGGCTCTCCCCCTCTGTCCTCCTCTAAAACTGTTCAGTTGTCTATAGCAGACATCAACGACAACCCACCTGTGTTTGAGGAACAGTCCTACAGCGCATATGTGACTGAAAATAACAAAGCTGGCTCCACTTTATGTTCCGTCACTGCTCAAGACCCCGACTGGAGACAGAACGGTACAGTGATTTATTCTCTGTTACCTGGTGAGGTGAACGGTTCCCCGGTGTCCTCCTATTTATCAGTTAACGGAGACACGGGGGTGGTCCACGCCGTGAGGTCGTTTGATTATGAACAGTTCAGGAGTTTCAAAGTCCACATGATGGCCAGAGACAACGGTTCTCCTCCGCTCAGCAGCAACGTGACCATCAGTGTTTTCATATCGGATGTGAACGACAACTGTCCTCAGATCCTGTACCCCGCCCCGGATGGCAACTCCTTCATGACCGAGCTGGTCCCCAAAGTTGCACACGGAGGCTCTCTGGTGTCCAAAGTGATAGCGGTGGACGCGGACTCCGGACAGAACGCCTGGCTGTCCTATCATATAGTGAAATCCACCGATCCGGGACTTTTCACTATCGGTGTCCACAGCGGAGAGATCAGGACACAGAGGGACATTTCAGAGTCTGACAGCATGAAACAGAACCTTATTGTGGCAGTGAAAGATAACGGACAGCCCTCTCTCTCTGCCACCTGCTCCATGATGTTACTTATTTCTGATAACTTGGCTGAGGTGCCGGAACTGATGGATATTTCTTATGATGAGAAGAATTCCAAACTGACCTCTTATCTGATCATTGCTCTGGTGTCTGTGTCCATCTTTTTTCTGACCTTCATCATCATCATCATCCTGGGTGTGAGGTTTTGTCGCAGGAGAAAGCCCAGACTGTTGTTTGACGGAGCAGTCGCCATCCCCAGCGCTTATCTCCCTCCTAATTACGCAGATGTTGACGGCACAGGAACTTTACGCAGCACTTACAATTATGACGCGTATCTAACGACAGGTTCTAGAACCAGTGACTTTAAGTTCGTATCATCTTCTAATGACAACACACTGCCTGCTGACCAGACTCTGAGGAAAAGTCCATCAGACTTTGCTGAAGTATTCGGCCAGTCAGATCAGTCTCCAGAGGTAAGCCACACGCGTTGATATATATTAACTTTTGTTACAGGTTTCCATGCATTTATTCCGTCTATCTAAATATCCGTTTTTAGTATACTTTAGATTGCTTCATTCTTCAGCAGTTACATTCTTTATGATATTTCAATGTACGTGTTTTGTCAGCTTTTCATCTCGTTTGTCTGCATGTTGCCAGACTTTCTTTCACCAAGGAAATTAATCTTGCCCTGGAATTTGGAATTTCACTTGCTTTTATAAATAGCAGTATTTATTTATCTCATCCCACCAAATCTTAAAGTAAAAAAACTCAATTTTAATTTATGCATTACACTTGGTAGACTCATTAACTCCCCTAATTTGCTTATGCAACAAACATGATTGATTAGACATTTCGATACATTTGGCAGTTATTTAAACATGGGAATAAATAGCAGTTTATTCTATGATTTCCTATAGTCGCATGCTGCTGTAGGCCAAAATAATGCCAAATACAGTATGCCAGTTATATTTAAGTTACATTCCTTTTTTAAAAACAGCTGAAACCGGATTTACGAACTACTTGTGTCAGGCTCTTCTGCAATCATTGTTCACGAAGGCAGTTATACATTATCACTTAGGCTAATACTTTATAATCAGCTGTGTGTTTTTTATCCGTATTAGTAGGTGGTACTAATACTTTAGAGATGTAAATGTTGCATGAGGTAGAAGAGTGTGTCTATTCCTCGCTGTTCAGTCGCTATCCATGGTCCTGATTGGTTCTTGGTGCATAGTCTCCTTTTAAACCATCGAAAAACATTTCATCATCAATATTTATTTTAACAATAGTAACTTACACGCGACTAATATTTCCTATTCGTAATATTCCAAATAAACTCACGGCGTCGCTGTTCACTTACAGATATAAGGGGGGTTAATTTCTCCACCCACAGCAAAAGCATTAATCCAAGTAATAAAACTAGAGCTGCCATTTTTGTGGGAGCGGTGTATCTTCACTTTGCCGTCATTTTATCACCGGCAAGGTAACTTTACGCCTTCATATCACCTTTATAGCTAAAAAAAATGGATCTCAAAGGAAAATCTTTAATGTATTATATGTTTGGCGTTGGCCTTTTTGTGCACGTCGCCACTGCAGACCTCAGTTATTCTATTCCAGAAGAGATGAGACCTGGATCTATTGTTGGGAATATTGCCACGGATCTCGGAATTGAAGTAAGAACATTATTTTCTCGTAAAGCCCGTATTGATAACGAGGATAAATACCAGCATTACTGTGATATTGACCGAAAAACAGGAGAATTTGTCGTAAAGGAAAGGATTGATAGAGAAGAGCTGTGCGGAGAGAAGGTTTCGTGTATGCTTAAATTTGAATTAGTCCTGGAGAGCCCTTTGGAGCTGCACCGTATCTCTTTGCTCATCGAGGATGTAAATGACAATCCACCCATTTTTCCAAAGGATATAGTACAACTGGAAATAAGCGAATCGGCCAACAAAGGAGTTCGGTATCGTGTTAACGAAGCTCATGATGCGGACACTGGAAAAAATAACGTTCAACGATACAGTTTACAAAATAATGACCATTTTGTTTTATCTGTTTTGGACGATGCTGATGGCTCTAAGAGCGTGGACTTGGTGTTAGAAAAAACGTTGGACCGTGAGAAACAGCACGATTTAAATTTTGTGTTGATTGCAGTTGATGGAGGCAATCCACAAAGATCTGGAACTGCCAGTATACACGTGACTGTGCTAGATGCGAATGACAACGCGCCTGTGTTTGACCGGGCGGTTTATAAAGCCAGTCTACCTGAAAACTCTCCCTTGGATACTGTTGTAGTCACTGTAAGTGCGACTGATGCAGACGAGGGAATCAATGGGGAGGTGTCATACGAATTCAGTCGTATTTCAGAAAAGGCTAAAAAGGTTTTCTCATTGAACAGAAAAAGTGGGCAGTTAAAAGTCTTAGGACCACTTGATTTTGAGAGTGATTCAAAATATGAAATGCG
Source organism: Channa argus (assembly GCF_033026475.1). Lineage (NCBI taxonomy): Eukaryota > Metazoa > Chordata > Actinopteri > Anabantiformes > Channidae > Channa > Channa argus. Next base: position 13,721,823 of record NC_090206.1, read on the forward strand.
CATTGATGCCAAAGATAATTTTGGGCTTTCGTCTGATTCCAAGATAATAATTGATATCACTGATGTTAATGACAACGCTCCAATGATAAATCTGAAATCACTGATGAACCCTACACCCGAGAGTGTGTCACCTGGTACAGAGGTGGGCATCATTAACGTGCAGGACAAAGACTCTGAAACAAACGGACAGGTCCATTGCTCCATTCAGGAAAATGTCCCTTTTAAGTTAGTTCCCTCTATTAAAAACTATTATTCTCTGGTGACCACAGGACAACTGGACCGTGAACTAGTGTCTGATTACAACATTACAATCAGTGCCACTGACAAGGGCTCTCCCCCTCTGTCCTCCTCTAAAACTGTTCAGTTGTCTGTAGCAGACATCAACGACAACCCACCTGTGTTTGAGGAACAGTCCTACAGCGCATATGTGACTGAAAATAACAAAGCTGGCTCCACTTTATGTTCCGTCACTGCTCGAGACCCCGACTGGAGACAGAACGGTACAGTGATTTATTCTCTGTTACCTGGTGAGGTGAAAGGTGCCCCGGTGTCCTCCTATTTATCAGTTAACGGAGACACGGGGGTGGTCCATGCTGTGAGGTCGTTTGATTATGAACAGTTCAGGAGTTTCAAAGTCCACGTGATGGCCAGAGACAACGGTTCTCCTCCGCTCAGCAGCAACGTGACCGTCAGTGTGCTCATATCGGATGTGAACGACAACTGTCCTCAGATCCTGTACCCCGCCCCGGAGGGCAACTCCTTCATGACCGAGCTGGTCCCCAAAGCTGCACACGGAGGCTCTCTGGTGTCCAAAGTGATAGCGGTGGACGCCGACTCCGGACAGAACGCCTGGCTGTCCTATCATATTGTAAAATCCACCGATGCTGGACTTTTCACTATCGGTGTCCACAGCGGAGAGATCAGGACACAGCGGGACATTTCAGAGTCTGACAGCATGAAACAGAACCTTATTGTCGCAGTGAAAGACAACGGACGGCCCTCTCTCTCTGCCACCTGCTCCATGATGTTACTCATTTCTGATAACTTGGCTGAGGTGCCGGAACTGAAGGATATTTCTTATGATGAGAAGAATTCCAAACTGACCTCTTATCTGATCATCGCTCTGGTGTCTGTGTCCACCTTTTTTCTGACCTTCATCATCATCATCCTGGGTGTGAGGTTTTGTCGCAGGAGAAAGCCCAGACTGTTGTTTGACGGAGCAGTCGCCATCCCCAGCGCTTATCTCCCTCCTAATTACGCAGATGTTGACGGCACAGGAACTTTACGCAGCACTTACAATTATGACGCGTATCTGACGACAGGTTCTAGAACCAGTGACTTTAAGTTCGTATCATCTTGTAATGACAACACACTGCCTGCTGACCAGACTCTGAGGAAAAGTCCATCAGACTTTGTTGATTCTTTCCAAGATTCTTTGGAGCCCCTAGAGGTATGCGACTGCATTTTAAAAAAATACATCCTATAATCGTTTTGAGTTTTTTTTCCCCAACTAGGTTTAATAAGCTCTGATTAGATTACTTTTCTTTAGATCTTTCTTAAATTAATTTGACAATGTTCATCTAAAGGCAACCTTAGTTTAAAAACATTTTTACTTTTTAGCACCCACTGCTTGTTTTACAACGGCTGTCTGATTTATATTAGCAGCATTTTCAAAACTCTGCACTGAACAATGCTTTAGGATTACCTACTTTATATTTGAAAAAAAGCACTAAGATTAATTGTAAATAAGAGCCTGTTCAGACCTGGTTATAATTAGCACCATGATAATACTGGGCTACGACTTTTGTGCATGAAAATGCTCCATATGCGATTAAAAGGGTTTCAATTAACTTTTGTCAAAGGACAGTGTCAAATACAGTGCCTTTTTTCTGGCATGTACAAAAAATTGCCATCTTCTCCTCAATTGCCTAACTAATATGGATTCTGATACAGGACAAATAACATAACCGGTCTGTTATTCTTGCATATCTTTACTTGAAAATATGGTTGATTCTACAGGGCGTGAAATTTTGTACATGGCTTAATGAAGACGCAACAGCTTGTTTTAACATGTTTAGATTAGCAGGCATTTAGATTTTCTTCCGTTGTGGGAACAATCTCTGTCAATGCTGCTGAGCACATGAGAGTGGGTACACACAAGACAGCTTTTATGGCATTTTTGTACATGTAGCTACCAGCATCACCATTAGTAAAACATATTTCGCTAAGATGGCAAACAAAAATCTTGGGGATCTCTTTCTGTTAGTTGTTTTTTGTAAAATATATCCTTCTTATTCTGCTTTGGTCTTCTTATCTGTTAGCTGTGTTTTTAGGGAAAATATCTGTGAGCTATTAACCACATACTTGTTTTATTATATGCTTTTCCTTAATGGAACACACTGTGTCGCTGTCTACCAGTTTTCTAGGAGACATTGCAATTCCGTGTAGCATAACGTCTCCACCCATTGTTGTTGAGCTTTGTGGTCCCCATTATCGCACGGATGTAGGACGAACTGCTGAATGATACTGGTCTTTGGATTTGTCTCATATAGACCATCTGAAACGTTTTGCAAGTTAATTTAGATATATTTCAATATTTTCTCTTTGCTGTGGATGTTTGTTATTTGAACTAATGGAGCATAAAGGCTCTTCAGTACACGGCCTGGTTATGGCCTTTGTCATCTGTCTACTTGCGCTGCAATCAGTAACTGCCGAGGTGAGCTATTCTATACCAGAGGAGATCAAACGAGGGACTATCATTGGAAATATAGCCAAAGACCTTGCTTTGCAAATTAACACTCTATCAATTCGCAAGGCCCGCATGGATTCTGAAGAGAATAACGAACGATTCTGTGTTATTGATTTAAAAACCGGAGATCTGAGTGTTGCCGAACGGCTTGACAGAGAAACTCTTTGTGGCACTAAACCATCATGTATGTTAATTCAGGAACTTGTACTGGAGAATCCTTTAGAATTCCATCGTGTGAATCTCCATGTTCTAGATATTAATGACAATTCCCCGCAATTCAAAAGGGAATTCATTGGAATAGAAATAAGTGAATCCGCAGAAAAAGGAACTCGCTTCTTAGTAGAAGAAGCACACGATGCGGATATTGGTCAGAATTCAGTTCAAATGTACAGCCTACAAAATAATAACAATTTCATGCTAATGGTTGATAGGAACAAAGTTGAACTTGTTCTAGAAAATAAACTTGATCGGGAGAGACACGAACAGATTGATTTGCTTTTAACTGCTGTTGATGGTGGTTCTCCACAGAGGTCAGGCACTGTAACGATAAAAATCACTGTACTGGATTCCAATGATAATTCACCAGTATTTAGTCAAAACGTATTCAAAGCCAGTCTACCTGAAAACTCTCCTCTGGGTACGATAGTCGTTACAGTAAGTGCTACTGATGCAGATGAAGGCGTCAACGGCGAAGTGACATATGACTTTGGTCATGTTTCAGAGGCTGATGAAAAACTATTTTGTATCGACAGTAGAACAGGAGAAATAAAAGTAATCGGTGCCACGGATTTTGAAAAGAAAAAGTCATTTGAATTGCGAGTAACAGCAAAAGATGGACTGGGATTAAGTTCTTACGCTAAGGTTTACATTGAACTCATTGATATAAATGATAACGCCCCTATGATAGATTTAAAATCTGTGACCAATATTATACCTGAGAATGTGTCACCTGGTACAGAAGTGGGCATCATTAACGTGCAGGACAGAGACTCTGAGCATAACAAACAGGTCCACTGCTCCATTCAGCAAAATGTCCCTTTTAAGTTAGTTCCTTCTATCAAAAATTATTATTCTCTCGTGACCACAGGAATACTGGACCGTGAACTAGTGTCTGATTACAACATTACAATCAGTGCCACTGACGAGGGCTCTCCCCCTCTGTCCTCCTCTAAAACTGTTCAGTTGTCTGTAGCAGACATCAACGACAACCCACCTGTGTTTGAGGAACAGTCCTACAGCGCATATGTGACTGAAAATAACAAAGCTGGCTCCACTTTATGTTCCGTCACTGCTCGAGACCCCGACTGGAGACAGAACGGTACAGTGATTTATTCTCTGTTACCTGGTGAGGTGAACGGTTCCCCGGTGTCCTCCTATCTATCAGTGAACGGAGACACGGGGGTGGTCCACGCTGTAAGGTCGTTTGATTACGAACAGTTCAGGAGTTTCAAAGTCCACGTGATGGCCAGAGACAACGGTTCTCCTCCGCTCAGCAGCAACGTGACCGTCAGTGTTTTCATATCGGATGTGAACGACAACTGTCCTCAGATCCTGTACCCCGCCCCGGAGGGCAACTCCTTCATGACTGAGCTGGTCCCCAAAGCTGCACACGGAGGCTCTCTGGTGTCCAAAGTGATAGCAGTGGACGCGGACTCCGGACAGAACGCCTGGCTGTCCTATCATATAGTGAAATCAACCGATCAGGGACTTTTCACTATCGGTGTCCACAGCGGAGAGATCAGGACACAGCGGGACATTTCAGAGTCTGACAGCATGAAACAGAACCTTATTGTGGCAGTGAAAGATAACGGACAGCCCTCTCTCTCTGCCACCTGCTCCATGATGTTACTTATTTCTGATAACTTGGCTGAGGTGCCGGAACTGAAGGATATTTCTTATGATGAGAAGAATTCCAAACTGACCTCTTATCTGATCATCGCTCTGGTGTCTGTGTCCACCTTTTTTCTGACCTTCATCATCATCATCCTGGGTGTGAGGTTTTGTCGCAGGAGAAAGCCCAGACTGTTGTTTGACGGAGCAGTCGCCATCCCCAGCGCTTATCTCCCTCCTAATTACGCAGATGTTGACGGCACAGGAACTTTACGCAGCACTTACAATTATGACGCGTATCTGACGACAGGTTCTAGAACCAGTGACTTTAAGTTCGTATCATCTTATAATGACAACACACTGCCTGCTGACCAGACTCTGAGGAAAAGTCCATCAGACTTTGCTGATGCGTTTGGGGCATCGCAGGATTCATTAGAGGTAGGCTTCGCATAAGAGATAATGTGTGTTTGTTTGTGTGTGCGCCTGTAAATACTCAGCTTCGTTAAAATTGGAACAATGATAGGGTTTTTGACTTTTGGCCTCTATACACCACCATGCTGAATTTGAAGTGAAACACTCAAGATGTGAGCAAAGTCAAGACCTTCAGCTTTAATTCAAGGAGATCGGCAAAAGTGTGGCACTAACCGTGTGAATAATCCAATTTTTAGTGGCTCAAAAACCGTTAAATATACCAACATGATTTCAAACATAAGGATTACTTTTTGTACTTGGCTAATGACAATGTACTAATGCTATTTTCCTCCCCCAAAGCTGCTATGCCAGGCATTTACTGCAGCTGCCTTGAGCTAATGGTACTTGTAGAATTTTCCTCCGTTCAGTCTTCTCTTCAGTAAGTAAAACGTTTTTCTATTGAGACAAGGTGAATTGTCTCTCAGCATACAGTACTTTTTGCGGACCACAGGGTCAGTGGGTAGATTCCCGGTCCCTCCTGGTTATGTTTTTGAAATTCTCGTGGGCAGGACACTGAACCCCAAGTTGCTCCTAGTGGGTCGGGTGAGCACCTTGTATGGCAGCCACCCCCATAGGTGTGTGTGTCTGTGCGTGAATGGGTGAATTAAAAGCAACAGTAGCAACAGTGTAAAGCGCTTTGGATAACACCGCTATGTAAACTGCCATTTATTATTTTTATGTTTTGGGTCATTATCAAGTGCAACATGAAGCAGCATCTTAGCACTTTTGCAACATTTAGCTAAATCTGAACAGAGAGTATGAAAAGAGACCAGTACACTCCAAAACTGTTTGTATTCATCTCACGATTTTGCATATTCAGTCCTTCAGGATTATCACCTGCCTCTGTTCTTTGTCCTGGACCCAACCCGGACATTAACTGTTATTCTATTTTAAATAAACTTGTTTATAGAAATACACCGTCATCTGAAAAACATCCTTGCAATTATAAATCTTTCATGTCATGTTGGTGGCTTTTGTTTATTACAGTTGTATTTAACCTGATAATAATCGTAACTTTTAGCTTTTTACCAGTTTTTTTTTTTTTTAGTGTTATAATTCGGGCAGTTAATTGTTGATTCACCTTCATGTGAATTGTTTCGCTGCTCTCTTAGTGATGTTAATTTGCAATATGTAACGCTTTTGCAAGTTTTGCTCAACGAATCATAAATGACCTACACACTTCTACTATATCTCGAGTCCAATACGGCAACATTTTGTCACACATCTTCCAAATAAGCACCTCATTTTGTAATTTTACCGTATTTATTCCCTGTACAAAATGTTACATGACAAACTGCTAGTTATGCCAATGTCTCACTGACTGACTGACTAAGGTGAAAATTAATCAGAGGAATTGAGCTGCACGTACTTCACAAGCAGCGAAGGTGTATTTTGTAATCTTTAACTGTTAGTGTCGCTGTCTACCAAAGGAAAGAAAAAATAGGCAGGATGAAGTCGTCAAGTGTCTCCACCCACAGGTTTTCATCTTATTGTTTGCCATTCCAGTGTATTTAGTCATTTAGATGTGCGTGTGTATTTGTGAGGTGTTCTGATTACGCCCTCACTATAGCTGAATACATTTTGTTGCTAGATGATGGCATTTATCGAACTCTCTGTGGCCCGTGTCGTTATCTCGCTGTTTTTGGTAGTGTGGCCACGTCTGTGTTATGGCGATGTCAGCTATTCTTTCCCGGAGGAACTAAAACGGGGATCAGTGATTGGAAATGTAGCGAATGATCTTGGGCTTGAAAGAAGCATACTCACTAACCGGAAAGCTCGAATTTTCTTCGAAGGAAACCGTAAACGTTATTGTGAGATCAACCTTGACAGCGGAGAACTGCTCGTTGCAGAGCGGATTGACCGAGAAGAGCTTTGTGGAGCGAAAATTTCATGTCTTTTGAAATGTGAACTGATTCTTGAAGATCCACTTGAATCTCACCGGATATCTTTGCAAATTCAGGATGTAAATGACAACCCACCAGTTTTTGCTAAGGATGCTATTAAATTAGATATAATGGAATCAACCCCCAAAGGCTCTCGCTATAGAATAAATGCAGCACGCGATGCAGACATAGGACAAAATGCTGTACAAAACTATATTTTACATAAGAACAACCATTTTTCTTTAACTCTACTAACTAATTCTGTTGGTACAAAATACAGTGAAATAATTTTGGATAGAGAATTAGATCGTGAAAAGGAGCAGGAGCTGACCTTATTGTTGACAGCCGTCGATGGTGGCTCTCCTCAGAAATCAGGCACCGCATCCATACAGATCATTATACTGGATGCTAATGACAACGCGCCAGTCTTTAGCCAGGCTATCTATGAGGCTACTCTTCCTGAAAACTCTCCTGTTGATACCGTCGTAGTCACCGTGACTGCTGTCGATGCAGACGAAGGAATGAATGGTAAAGTAACCTATGAATTCAGCGGAATAAGTGACATCGCAAAACAAGTATTTTCTTTGAACGAACATACAGGAGAAATTACAGTAGCAAAACACATTGACTACGAAGAAGAATCAAAATTCGAAATGTTAATTGAGGGGAAAGACGGTTATGGCCTTTCCTCAGAAACAAAAGTGGTAATAGATGTAACTGACGTGAATGACAATGCACCAGTGATACACCTCAGTTCATTAGCAAATCCCATATCTGAAAACGTCTCACCTGGCGCAGAGGTGGGGATTTTTCATGTGCAGGATGCAGACTCAGGCACCAACAGACAGGTCCGCTGCTACGTTCAGCAAAATGTCCCTTTTAAGTTAGTTCCCTCTATTAAAAACTATTATTCTCTGGTGACCACAGGACAACTGGACCGTGAACTAGTTTCTGATTACAACATTACAATCAGTGCCACTGACGAGGGCTCTCCCCCTCTGTCCTCCTCTAAAACTGTTCAGTTGTCTGTAGCAGACATCAACGACAACCCACCTGTGTTTGAGGAACAGTCCTACAGCGCATATGTGACTGAAAATAACAAAGCTGGCTCCACTTTATGTTCCGTCACTGCTCGAGACCCCGACTGGAGACAGAACGGTACAGTGATTTATTCTCTGTTACCTGGTGAGGTGAACGGTTCCCCGGTGTCCTCCTATCTATCAGTTAACGGAGACACGGGGGTGGTCCACGCTGTGAGGTCGTTTGATTACGAACAGTTCAGGAGTTTCAAAGTCCACGTGATGGCCAGAGACAACGGTTCTCCTCCGCTCAGCAGCAACGTGACCATCAGTGTGTTCATATCGGATGTGAACGACAACTGTCCTCAGATCCTGTACCCCGCCCCGGAGGGCAACTCCTTCATGACCGAGCTGGTCCCCAAAGCTGCACACCGAGGCTCTCTGGTGTCCAAAGTGATAGCGGTGGACGCGGACTCCGGACAGAACGCCTGGCTGTCCTATCATATAGTGAAATCTACCAATCCGGGACTTTTTACTATCGGTGTCCACAGCGGAGAGATCAGGACACAGCGGGACATTTCAGAGTCTGACAGCATGAAACAGAACCTTATTGTGGCAGTGAAAGATAACGGACAGCCCTCTCTCTCTGCCACCTGCTCCATGATGTTACTTATTTCTGATAACTTGGCTGAGGTGCCGGAACTGAAGGATATTTCTTATGATGAGAAGAATTCCAAACTGACCTCTTATCTGATCATCGCTCTGGTGTCTGTGTCCACCTTTTTTCTGACCTTCATCATCATCATCCTGGGTGTGAGGTTTTGTCGCAGGAGAAAGCCCAGACTGTTGTTTGACGGAGCAGTCGCCATCCCCAGCGCTTATCTCCCTCCTAATTACGCAGATGTTGACGGCACAGGAACTTTACGCAGTACTTACAATTATGATGCGTATCTGACGACAGGTTCTAGAACCAGTGACTTTAAGTTCGTATCATCTTATAATGACAACACACTGCCTGCTGACCAGACTCTGAGGAAAGGTCCCTCAGACTTTGCTGATGCGTTTGGAGGTTGTGATGATTCCCCCGAGGTAGGATCCAGTTTCACATTTCTTTAGCTTTAGCTCTTTAGCTTCTAATTTCGCATTAGTGAATGAAATCCATCAGATGTTGCTGATGCTTTATGCTGCTAGGGTGTTCACTAGAGGGAGGCTCATATATATTATAATTTGGTGTTTGATTTATGAATTTAAAGCTTCATGTGTAAATTTTGAATAATCTAATGGTTACATTTAATATTCATGAACAGGTACAATATTAGACGTGGGATAATGGATAAAGTTTTATACATTTTTAGTACTGAAATGTTAGTACCTCACTATTACATTTTGTCATTGTTCCTTCACCGTGTTGTATCGGACACTAATGTCTTCTCCTAATAACCAAAAACCGTTTTCTTGATGGCAAATATTTTTCAAAGTAATATACTACGAAAACAATGATTTTTATGTCATCTTAACAGTTTTAAACAGTTTTAAACAAATACTGCATCTGGTACTGTGTATACCCAGTCAAAAGTAACCTAACCAACATAGCTGCATGGAATATTTAGTCCCTTAATGAAAATATTTTGGGGTAATATGTTTTTTTTTTTTAATATTCCTCACTTTAACTGTGTAACCTAATGCTGCAGATAGTTATACATAAGTATATTCTGTGTTGACTGTCAGTGTTTGTGATCCTTCTGTGCGGTAAACAAGTTCGTTGTGGAAGCCCTAAACTAGTAGAAAGTGAACAAATTAAACAGATGCACAATCCCACACTTGTGAAACATTGCTTGCAATCATACACATTTCCAAGGAGAAGTAATGGTACTTCTTACAATTTACAGTTTTTCTGGATTAATTGGTTGATAAAATATGATATGATCATATCCCCAAACACAATATTTTTGTCTATTTGTTGCTGATGGATATCTAAAGTCTTTGAAATGTCTGTGTAACACCTTTCATTTAAGAGTTTATTTCATAAAGGCATGAACGATCATAAATGATTGTGTTTTATCTGCTTAGAAAAATTGTCTTTCTTGATATTTGTGATTTTAGTGAGGATTAAATCAAGTATCATGACCGTTTTATTAAAAAAAATAAAAATAAATAATCAGGGAATTGTAAACCGTGCCGTTACTTAGCGACGTTATAAATTGTTTAGAAATTTGTAATGCTGTTCTGCCTCTTTCCCTATAATTCTTGCTTTCCAAGGATTGGGGATAGAAAGTTGCAATAAGACAACTTGTACAGTATATCAAAAGGCAACATGCATGTTTAATAGGGTTTTTTTGTTTCATACAAAACCAAGAAATATAAAAATATATCTCCTATATTGGTTCTCATGGAAGCTGAACATTAATAGTACGTAGTAATGGAGAGGGTGGTTCATTAACTTTAACTAATGCTTGATGACATTTTTGTAAACTGGGATGTTACGGTACAGACATTTCTTGTAACTGAGACATAGAAGTTCCTTTATCATTTACTGATGTATGTTTTACTAGTAACGAATTGACAAGTGTTGCATGGGGAGGTGCTTACCTTTTTTTTTATTAGGAATGTGCATTAATTCATAATGATGGCATAAAGTTCACTTTCTGCGTTTACTTTACATATAGAGCAAGGGCATTTAGTTTTGCATGTGGAAGTTGTTCTATGTAGAAATTATTTTAAGGTTTATCCTCTCTTTCTTCATGTCTAATTTGATGTGAGGGTTGTTGCCTATTTGTGAATTACGATTGATATTTGGGAGGGCAAAAAAAGTATATAGGCTTTTTCCTGAGCGCCACAGTGAATATTTTAGCCAAGAATTTCTGTTGTAATGTTTGACTTTACGATTTTTCAAGGGCTTTGCAGGTACACATTTGATTAAACATTTTTCTCCGAAATAAAGATATCTGCATTTGTTCCAATGTAGTAATGTTTGGGCTCTCAGGCTGTTTCCATATTAGTGATTGTTTTGTCACTTATTTGTCAATGCCTTACACTGTTTAGCTTTGGATAATGGCAAACCTTTGAATTGGATTAATATTGAATCAATTGCTGTGTACATCTTTTAACGTTTAAAAAAAAAGTTTGAAGGATTTTTTATTTTTTTCAATTATTCACATATAGCATTAAGAATTAGATTGCAGTGCCTTTTGTAGCATTACGTACTATATAATAAGGGTGTTTGTTCCATAGACAGCTTATGAAGAACAAAACACTGAAGCCTCTACAGATAGCAAATCATATTCATATTTACAAATGTCAATATTACACAATCATGAAGACAGTTTAGTAATAAACTAAATGATTTTACAAATAAATATTGTTTCCTTGAAATAGTCAGCATAGTCATGTTTGTTGCTGTGCTATAACTGACGGAAACTCTTGGTGTCACTGTGCACCAACAAAGGCAGAAAGTGTGTTTGCTTGATCCATTCTTTTCCACCATTGTAAGAGGTTATTGTCATGCCGTTTGTCTTGGGCCTGCATTATGATATTAGGACAGTAAACTGCAACGAGAAATACTACATCAGTGTTTGGATAACGGGCCAGGAAGGGAAATATGAACGCGTGTGAGACCATGGAATATATAATGTTTAGGGATGTTTTTGTGATTCGTTGTTATATGGTCCTTTTCATCAGCCTGCATTTTGCGAGCGGAGATGTGAGCTACTCTGTTGCAGAGGAGATGAAACGCGGATCTGTAATTGGAAATATAGCCAAAGATGTTGGTATCGGAATTGCCACATTTTCTTCGCGCAAGGCTCGGATCGACAAAGACACGAATGACAAGCCGCATTGTGATATTAATCTGCGCACCGGAGACTTGATTGTTCTTGACAGGATCGACAGAGAAGGCCTTTGTGGTAAGAAGGCGAGTTGCATTTTAAAGGAGGAACTTGTTTTGGAGAACCCATTAGAGCTTCATCGTATCAGTATTCATATACAAGATATAAACGATAATTCTCCACAATTTAGTGACGACTTGATTTCACTTGAAATAAGCGAATCAGCCGATAAGGGAGCTAAAGTCTTACTTACTGAAGCCTATGATGCAGATATTGGTACAAACACCGTGCAGCTTTACCATTTGCAAAATAACGAACATTTCACCATCAATGTAAACACAGACAGTGGTGGTCGGAAACACTCTGAATTGGTTTTGGTAAAAGAACTAGATCGAGAGCAAGATAAAGAGCTAAAACTGGTTCTTACAGCTCTAGATGGCGGTTTTCCTCAGAGATCAGGCACTGCCATTATACACCTCACTGTATTGGATGCTAATGATAACGCCCCAGTGTTCAGCCAGGCCGTTTATACAGCCAGTCTGCCTGAAAACGCTCTTACAGACACAGTCGTTCTTGCAGTGAGCGCCACTGATGCAGACGCAGGGCCCAATGGTGATATTACATACAATTTTGATCATGTATCTGGTGAACATGTCTCTTTATTCTCACTTGATCAAAAGACAGGAGAGATTAAAGTTCTCCGGTCTATTGATTATGAGACGGAAACTTCCATTGAACTGCGTGTAAGAGCAAAAGATGGACCAGGCCTTACTTCCTACTGTACAGTAATTATTGATATAATTGATGTTAATGACAACCCACCCGCTATTGGTTTGAAATCACTGTCTAACCCCATACCCGAGAATGTGTCACCTGGTACAAAGGTGGGCATCATCAACGTGCAGGATAGAGACTCTGATACAAACGGACAGGTCCACTGCTCCATTCAGCAAAATGTCCCTTTTAAGTTAGTTCCTTCTATTAAAAACTATTATTCTCTCGTGACCACAGGACAACTGGACCGTGAACTAGTGTCTGATTACAACATTACAATCAGTGCCACTGACAAGGGCTCTCCCCCTCTGTCCTCCTCTAAAACTGTTCAGTTGTCTGTAGCAGACATCAACGACAACCCACCTGTGTTTGAGGAACAGTCCTACAGCGCATATGTGACTGAAAATAACAAAGCTGGCTCCACTTTATGTTCCGTCACTGCTCGAGACCCCGACTGGAGACAGAACGGTACAGTGATTTATTCTCTGTTACCTGGTGAGGTGAACGGTTCCCCGGTGTCCTCCTATCTATCAGTTAACGGAGACACGGGGGTGGTCCACGCTGTGAGGTCGTTTGATTACGAACAGTTCAGGAGTTTCAAAGTCCACGTGATGGCCAGAGACAACGGTTCTCCTCCGCTCAGCAGCAACGTGACTGTCAGTGTGTTCATATCGGATGTGAACGACAACTGTCCTCAGATCCTGTACCCCGCCCCGGAGGGCAATTCCTTCATGACCGAGCTTGTCCCCAAAGCTGCACACGGAGGCTCTCTGGTGTCCAAAGTGATAGCGGTGGACGCGGACTCCGGACAGAACGCCTGGCTGTCCTATCATATAGTGAAATCCACCGATCCGGGACTTTTCACTATCGGTGTCCACAGCGGAGAGATCAGGACACAGCGGGACATTTCAGAATCTGACAGCATGAAACAGAACCTTATTGTAGCAGTGAAAGATAACGGACAGCCCTCTCTCTCTGCCACCTGCTCCATGATGTTACTTATTTCTGATAACTTGGCTGAGGTGCCGGAACTGAAGGATATTTCTTATGATGAGAAAAATTCCAAACTGACCTCTTATCTGATCATCGCTTTGGTGTCTGTGTCCACCTTTTTTCTGACCTTCATCATCATCATCCTGGGTGTGAGGTTTTGTCGCAGGAGAAAGCCCAGACTGTTGTTTGACGGAGCAGTCGCCATCCCCAGCGCTTATCTCCCTCCTAATTACGCAGATGTTGACGGCACAGGAACTTTACGCAGCACTTACAATTATGACGCGTATCTGACGACGGGTTCTAGAACCAGTGACTTTAAGTTCGTATCATCTTATAATGACAACACACTGCCTGCTGACCAGACTCTGAGGAAAAGTCTATCAGACTTTGCTGATGCCTTTGGAGGTTGTGATGAGTCTCTCGAGGTAGGATCCGGTGTGACATGTTCTTTGGTATAGTTTGCATTTCAATTTAATTACCCATACCTTCTTAGTAGTCTGCAGTTATTTTACTCTCCTGTTTTTGTAAAAACATTATATGTATCTAATATATATTTTTATATTTTAATACATATAAGTCCATCAGACTTTGCTGATGCGTTTGGAGGTTGTGATGAGTCCCCCGAGGTAGTACCCAGCGTCACATTTTCTTTGGGTTATTTTAAATTCACATTAGTGATTCAAGTCCAAGAGATGTTGCTGATTCTTTATCTTGCCAGGGAGTTCACTAGAGGGAGGATCCAATATATTATAATTCGGTGTGTGATTTATGAATTTCAAGTGTCATTTTTAATTATCTGCATAAGTCAGGTATATATCAGTGCTTATAATGTGTAAGTTTTTATTAATCTAATGGTTGCATTTAACATTCTTAAATAATAATGTGCACAATATTGAATTACAGATAAGGTTTTAAACCTTTTTAGTACTGAAACGTTTGTACCTAACTTTTACATTTTGTCGTGATTCTTTCACCGTGTTGTATCGGATACTATAATGTCTTTTCCTAATAACCAAAAACCGTTTTATTGGTGGCAAATATTTTTTTTCAAAACAACAGCGTAACGAAACAATTAATTGCATGCCAGCTTTAAATTTGTACATAGTTTTAAACAAATCATGCTTGTGTTTATGTCCATACCCACTTAAAAGTAACCTAAACAACATAGCTGCATGGAATATGGTTTCTGTTTATAACCACTTTAGGGAAAACTTTCGCAGTGTCGTAGCGCAAAGAGTACTCAAGGTGTCAGTGTGCACTAATAAACTTGAATTCTCCCTCACTCCCCACCCCTATCACTCCACAAATATAAGGCGAGGATCTGGTTTTGTGTAGTACTGCATTGATTCCACATGCTTCTATGTCCATATTCTTGTGATTTTAAGATACTACGAAGTCTGGAATCCATGGTTGATGCACTGTGTTCTAAATTCAACTGCTAACCTGTTTTAAACATAAATAATGGGATACAGCAAGCTTCCGCTTCACCACGGATTTGCTTTTGTTTTGCTTGTCCTCCACCCAGTGTGTGGAGATTTGAGCTACTCCATTCCGGAGGAGATGAAACATGGATCTGTGATTGGAAATATCGCAAATGATCTGGGGCTTGATTTGGGCAGACTGTCTGCTCGCAAGGGTCGTATGGACACTGAGGATGACAGTGCAAAGTGTTGTGAGTTAAATTTGAACACCGGAGATTTGATTGTACAAGAACGGATCGACAGAGAAGCGCTTTGTGGGAAAAAGGCCTCGTGTGTCATAAAGCAAGAGCTTGTATTGGAAAATCCATTAGAGCTGCATCGTGTTAGTGTCCGGGTTCACGACATTAATGACAATTCACCACAGTTTAAAGAGGAGGCAATTAAAATTGAAATTCGGGAATCTGCGGACAAGGGGGCACGATTTCTAGTTGGGGAAGCTCATGATGCAGACATCGGAGAAAATGCCGTTCAGACCTACTCAGTTCAACCCAATGATCATTTCACATTAAATGTTAACAGGAAAACAAGTGGACGAAAATATTGCGAATTAGTCTTAGACAAAGAATTAGATAGAGAAGACAAAAACGATGTTACGCTTTTGCTTACTGCATATGATGGTGGCTCTCCTCAAAGATCAGGCACCGTAGTGATACACGTCACTGTCCTGGATGCTAATGATAATGTACCAGTGTTTAGTCAGAGCGTCTATAAAGCCAGTGTGCCTGAAAACTCTCCTCTAGATACATTGGTTATTACAGTGAGTGCAACTGATCCAGACGATGGTTTAAATAGTGAAATTAGCTATGAGTTTGATCATTTTTCAGATGAAAATACTAATATGTTTACTTTAAATTATAAATCAGGAGAGGTGAGAGTAGGTGGAACTATCGATTATGAAAAAGTTCCATCATATGAAATGCAAATAAGCGCGAAAGATGGTCTAGGATTAGTTTCATATGCAACTCTAATTATTGAACTAACTGATATAAATGACAACGCCCCGGTAATATACCTGAAGTCACTGAGTAATTCCGTAACAGAAAATGTGCAACCTGGTACAGAGGTTGGCATCATCAACGTGCAGGACAGAGACTCTGAGAACAACAAACAGGTCCACTGCTCCATTCAACAAAATGTCCCTTTTAAGTTAGTTCCTTCTATCAAAAACTATTATTCTCTGGTGACCACAGGAATACTGGACCGTGAACTAGTTTCTGATTACAACATTACAATCAGTGCCACTGACGAGGGCTCTCCCCCTCTGTCCTCCTCTAAAACTGTTCAGTTGTCTGTAGCAGACATCAACGACAACCCACCTATGTTTGAGGAACAGTCCTACAGCGCTTATGTGACTGAAAATAACAAAGCTGGCTCCACTTTATGTTCTGTCAATGCTCGAGACCCCGACTGGAGACAGAACGGTACAGTGATTTATTCACTGTTACCTGGTGAGGTGAACGGTTCCCCGGCGTCCTCCTATCTATCAGTTAACGGAGACACGGGGGTGGTCCACGCTGTGAGGTCGTTTGATTATGAACAGTTCAGGAGTTTCAAAATCCACGTGATGGCCAGAGACAACGGTTCTCCTCCGCTCAGCAGCAATGTGACAGTCAGTGTATTCATATCGGACGTGAACGACAACTGTCCTCAGATCCTGTACCCCGCCCGTGAGGGTAACTCCTTCATGACTGAGCTGGTCCCCAAAGATGCACACGGAGGTTCTTTGGTGTCCAAAGTGATAGCGGTGGACGCGGACTCCGGACAGAACGCCTGGCTGTCCTATCATATAGTGAAATCCACCGATCCGGGACTTTTCACTATCGGTGTCCACAGCGGAGAGATCAGGACACAGCGGGACATTTCAGAGTCTGACAGCATGAAACAGAACCTTATTGTGGCAGTGAAAGACAACGGACAGCCCTCTCTCTCTGCCACCTGCTCCTTGATGTTACTTATTTCTGATAACTTGGCTGAGGTGCCGGAACTGAAGGATATTTCTTATGATGAGAAGACTTCCAAACTGACGTCTTATCTGATCATCGCTCTGGTGTCTGTGTCCACCTTTTTTCTGGCCTTCATCATCATCATCCTGGGTGTGAGGTTTTGTCGCAGGAGAAAGCCCAGACTGTTGTTTGACGGAGCAGTCGCCATCCCCAGCGCTTATCTCCCTCCTAATTACGCAGATGTTGACGGCACAGGAACTTTACGCAGTACTTGTAATTATGACGCGTATCTGACGACAGGTTCTAGAACCAGTGACTTTAAGTTCGTATCATCTTATAATGACAACACACTCCCTGCTGACCAGACTCTGAGGAAAAGTCCATCAGACTTTGCTGATGTCTTTGGAGGTTGTGATGAGTCTCTCGAGGTAGGATCCGGCGTGACATGTTCTTTGGTATAGTTTGCATTTCAATTCAATTATTTAACCCATACCTTCTAAGTAGTCTGCAGTTATTTTACTCTCCTGTTTTTGTAAAAACATTATATGTATCTAATATATGTATTAAAATATAAACAAAATAGAGAGACCCACTTGGAAAGACATCGATCAACAGGTTTAGGTTCTTGTTTACATCTTTAATAGCAAATTAGCGTGTTTGGTTTAATTTGGTCGTAAATTCAAAAATCGATTTTTACGGTGTGTTATGGAGAATTTTAAATGATATTTTCATCGGCATTTCCGTCTAATTTTGCTTGCATTTTTTCAGTAGTTCAAAGATTATCTTTAGCAGTAGGGTATGCCCAAATACCATATTGTTTATGAATCGAAAATGTGTTGATTTATTTTTCCTTTATACACACAAACTTCATTTTACTCCCCCCTTTAATTTTCGTTGCTACTTGTTTTTTGTGTCTCTGTCATTAGTGCTGATCAGAAAATCATGGCGCTGTCCCTGGTGCTGACCCTCAACATCACGTCATTCTCGTTATTTATTTTCATGAGCGGCCTATAAGTGAAACGTTTGAGATACATATGCATATGCACACTGGCTGTTCTTAGACACCGTGTCCTGTTTTGCTAATATTAATCGGTGTTTGTGTTGCTGTTACATTTTTCTGGGGTGAAAGACAGAATAGATTAAGATTTGTGTCCATAGAGGAAACGTTTTAACCGTTTTAACCTATATCCCACATATTTATGTCGATAACAAACAGATTTTACCATCTGAGCAACGCCCACTCTATTATTCAGTACTAGTGTTTAGGGTTGTGTTTTGGAAAAAGACAAAACACAAAAACGTTAATTTGGTTTGACCAAAAACAAACAAACAAACAAACAAAAAAGAGCTTTACTACTTTAGTGTTGTAAATGGGTTTTCAGTCAACGATTGTGATGAATATAAAAATGAGGACATTTTCTACCCCTTCTATGAAAATGTTATATTCTTTGTGTACTCACGGTGTCACTATAGACCAACTTAGGACTCTAATGTTCAGCTATTATTAGCACGCCACCCATTAGCTTATTGGACTCATCCACCCCGTCTTTCCCCTAGCTTTTAACAAAGACGGCAAATGGTTGAAAGCCATTTATGTTGATCGAATATCACATTTTTAGTGCTTGGAAGTGTTGTTTTAAATTGGACACTGCAATCTGGGAATAATGCATACACAGTGCGATTTTCAAAGCCTTGGCTTTGTATTTCTCTTTGTGGTGGTGCAGTACGCACACGGAGACCTGAGCTATTCTGTTCAAGAGGAGCTGAAACGGGGAACTGTTATTGGAAATATCGCCAAGGACCTTGGACTGGAAGTGGGCAGACTGTCTGCTCGCAAAGCTCGAGTTGACATGGAAGGAAGCGACAAACAATATTGCGGGATAAATCTTCGAAGCGGAGATTTATTAGTGGAGGAAAGAATAGACAGAGAGGAGCTGTGTGGAGAGAAGCCTTCTTGTGTTCTTAAATTCGACTTATTGCTAGAGACCCCGCTGGAGTTACATCGGTTGACTCTGCAAGTGCAGGACATAAACGACAATGCACCAATATTCCCGAAAGATGTTGTAAAGCTGGAAATTACAGAATCAGCTGACAGAGGAGCTAGATATCGCGTTAATGCAGCTCACGATGCAGACACTGGGAAAAATTCCGTTAAGAGCTATAGTTTGGAACAAAATCCCCACTTTTTGTTCAGTATTCAAACGACAAGTGCAGGCAGCAAATATGGTGAATTAGTTTTAAACAAGGAATTAGATCGAGAGGAGCAGCAGGAAATAAAATTATTGCTCACGGCTGTGGATGGAGGATCTCCACAGAGAACCGGGACTGTAGTCATACACGTCATTGTGCTTGATGCTAACGATAACGCCCCAGTGTTTTCTGAGGCCGTATATTCAGCTACGTTACCAGAAAATTCACCCTTGAAAACCCCAGTTATCAGTGTAACTGCAACAGATTCAGACGAAAGTGTCAATGGAGAAGTAATATATGAATTTTGTAGAATTTCCGATAAATCACAAAAGCTATTTTCACTGAATGAGAAAACAGGAGAAATCACCGTGACCGGTGATATAGATTTTGAAGAGGGCTCAAAATATGAAGTGTTTGTCGAAGCCAAGGATGGTTATGGACTCTCTTCAGAAGCAAAGGTGATTATTGATATAACTGATTTGAATGATAACGCCCCAGTAATATATTTAAAATCACTGAGCATCCCCATACCTGAGAATGTGTCACCTGGAACAGAGGTGGGAATCATCAACGTGCAAGACAGAGACTCTGAGAATAACAAACAGGTCCACTGTTCCATTCAGCAAAACGTCCCTTTTAAGTTGGTTCCCTCTATTAAAAACTATTATTCTCTGGTGACCACAGGACAACTGGACCGTGAACTAGTGTCTGATTACAACATTACAATCAGTGCCACTGACGAGGGCTCTCCCCCTCTGTCCTCCTCTAAAACGGTTCAGTTGTCTGTAGCAGACATCAACGATAACCCACCTGTGTTTGAGGAACAGTACTACAGCGCATATGTGACTGAAAATAACAAAGCTGGCTCCACTTTATGTTCCGTCACTGCTCGAGACCCCGACTGGAGACAGAACGGTACAGTGATTTATTCTCTGTTACCTGGTGAGGTGAACGGTGCCCCGGCGTCCTCCTATCTATCAGTTAACGGAGACACGGGGGTGGTCCAGGCCGTGAGAACGTTTGATTATGAACAATTCAGGAGTTTCAAAGTCCACCTGATGGCCAGAGACAACGGTTCTCCTCAACTCAGCAGCAACGTGACCGTCAGTGTGTTCATATCGGATGTGAACGACAATTGTCCTCAGATCCTGTACCCCGCCCCGGAGGGCAACTCCTTCATGACCGAGCTGGTCACGAAGGCTACACACGGAGGTTCTTTGGTGTCCAAAGTGATAGCGGTGGACGCGGACTCCGGACAGAACGCCTGGCTGTCCTATCATATAGTGAAATCCACCGATCCAGGACTTTTCACTATCGGTGTCCACAGCGGAGAGATCAGGACACAGCGGGACATTTCAGAGTCTGACAGCATAAAACAAAACCTTATTGTGGCAGTGAAAGATAACGGACAGCCCTCTCTCTCTGCCACCTGCTCCATGATGTTACTTATTTCTGATAACTTGGCTGAGGTGCCGGAACTGAAGGATATTTCTTATGATGAGAAGAATTCCAATCTGACCTCTTATCTGATCATCGCCCTGGTGTCTGTGTCTACCTTTTTACTGACCTTCATCATCATCATCCTGGGTGTGAGGTTTTGTTGCAGGAGAAAGCCCAGACTGTTGTTTGACGGAGCAGTCGCCATCCCCAGCGCTTATCTCCCTCCTAATTACGCAGATGTTGACGGCACAGGAACTTTACGCAGCACTTACAATTATGACGCGTATCTGACGACAGGTTCTAGAACCAGTGACTTTAAGTTCGTATCATCTTATAATGACAACACACTGCCTGCTGTCCAGACTCTGAGGAAAAGTCCATCAGACTTTGCTGATGCCTTTGGAGAACTGGAAGAGAATTCTAAGGTATGTCCAAAAATGGCTCAGGCTCTAAAATTTTTTTTGTAATATTCTGGCTAAATAAGTTTGGGCAAAAACATTACTAAATGTCCATTAGGCTTTGCTGATACTTTTGATGACTGTGATGGTTGTCCTGTTGTAGGATCAGGTGCCCTACATTATGACATCTGTCGGTTCTAACTATTAAAAAAAATACGTTTATTGGTATTTTTAGTTGTATTTGTAACTTCAAACTCGTTTACGAGTCATTGAAAAGCATCATCTTTTTCATTTTTCTGAAGACTTACAGTGAACAAGCCATATGATATTCTGTTTTAGGTTATGTTTTATATCTGCCAGTGCAGATAGTTGGCTGCTTTCCGTGATTTTGTCCTTGGTGACGAACTTTGCTGTTGCTCTTGTGATGTATGCAAAGTTTCAACCCTGTTAGTTTTTTCTCTTTTTTTCCCCCTCTGAAATTACGATTTCAGTTTCAGTATTTTTGACCAGACTTTGAAGACAATTTTTTTAGACACCTGCGTGAGCTGTGGTCTCCAACCACAACTAATGTTTTAAATGAAATTACCAATACAATAGGACAAAAAAAGATGCTTATCAATGTTATGGTTTATCTTAGTGAACTGACGCAATAACTTAATCATTAGTGTGCTATTAGTAGTTCTTGGACTTGGATGGACTATTGTTATGGACCATTATTGTTTCTAGTTTAGAAGTCAAAACGTAATAACTCTTAATTTAGTTGTTAGATAGTAAGAGTAATATAGCCTTTATAAGATGTTAGAATCTATGAAAAAACAATGCTGTAATGGAAATTATTTTGACTGACTGAGTAATTTTAAGATCTCTGTGTAATCCTCGTCAACCATATTTCTTCTGCTTCTTAAATGCAATGAAAATGAATTATATCCATTAGTTACACTGCATATTGCTGTGTATATAATCAAACTATATTCCCATTTCCACACTTATTCTTAATTTAATAGTACTTCATATTCAACAGTTAGTGGCGTATCTTGAGACATACATGGACTGTTTTGGTGGTTTGAGTTTTGCAGGTGAGAGTAACTGTTAGTTACATGTTGATAATACAGACTGTATGAGGAGTTTTGAAAAAGTATGATTAGAAGTAATTACTGCTCTCTCAAAGAAACATTATTTCCACACATGAAGTTTAACCTTGTCCTTCTCTCTCTCTCAGCACAGTCATGCATCAGTAAGATCTTTTTTTAGGCTGGATATTGACTTCATAACTTTTTTATAGCACATTAAAGCTTTTCAGCAAGTATGATTTGTTTCTTTGTTAGTCAGTCTGTCTTTTCAATCTGATAATTTGTTAGAGGTTTAAGTTGGAGAGGGTTGTTAGAGGCTGAAGCGGTCAAAAACATAGTTTGCAATAATTTATAAAGACTGTTTTACTTAGAGACTGTGTTCATTGTTAGTTGTAATTATTGGTGATCTACCATCAGCTAAAAACAAAGTTTATTGTTGCAAATTACTGAATATGTTTAATTCTTAGCTTTATCAATATGTAATTTTTGCACCATAGGCAACAGTGATGGTTTACAAAATGGTCAAGAAAATAATATTTCAAGATGAACTTAAACAATATTATAATTATGTTCAGACTGCTATATTTTCATTGAACTCATGGTGTCACTATTTGCCAGTCTATGTAAAACATTTCCACCACACCCTCTGTTGGACAGACCATCATTTTTAATCGCCTGTGCTTTGTGGATTCAGCAAGAGTTACTCATGTTCGCTGTCGTTTACCAAAACTAAACAGTTCTTACTGAATTTAAAATCTTTAATGGACTTTTGTCTTTGATAAAGGCACTGCCATGATGGGAGGCCAAATGATCTGCATCGTAGTTATTCTATTGTGTCAAGCCGCCTACGCTGACGTGAGCTATTCTGTTCAGGAGGAAATGAAGCGCGGATCTCCTATCGGAAACATAGCGAAGGATCTGAACCTGGACCCGAGTAAACTGTCTTCTCGAAATTCCCGTGTTGATGCAGCAGGGAATCGCAAAACATACTGTGACATTAATGGCAGTACTGGAGATTTAACTGTAGCTGAGAGGATTGACCGAGAGGAACTGTGTGGAGTAAAGCTGTCATGTGTACTAAAACGCGATCTAATACTAGAGAATCCGCTGGAGCTGCATCATTTCAGTCTACACATTCAGGATATTAATGATAACTCACCACAGTTCAAGGAAGAAAGGATGGATCTAGAAATTAGCGAGTTAGCAGTGAGGGGAGCTCGTTTTGTGATAGAGGAGGCGCACGATGCGGATGTAGGCCAAAATTCCGTCCAGCAGTATAGCCTTAAACACAACGATAATTTTATTTTGGCCACTAGTGGAAAAACAATAGAGCTCGTTCTTGATAAAGAGCTTGATCGTGAAAAACAACAGGACATCAGTTTGCTACTTACAGCTTTGGATGGTGGCTCTCCTCAAAGATCGGGTACCGTGGTGATACACGTCACTGTCCTGGATGCTAATGATAATGTCCCAGTGTTTAGTCAGAGCGTCTATAAAGCCAGTCTGCCTGAAAACTCTCCTCTAGATACTGTAGTGGTCACAGTGAGCGCAACTGATGCAGACGAGGGAGTGAACGGAGATGTCACGTATGATTTCGGACATGTTACTGAGGATGTGAAGAAGATCTTTACTATAGACCGTAGAAACGGGGAAATAAAAGTTAATGGTATGATTGACTATGAGTCTGTTGCAACATATGATTTTCGCATTAAAGCAAAGGATGGTTTAGGATTAAGATCATACACGAAGGTAACTATTGATGTCATTGATGTCAATGACAACATTCCTGTAATTTCTGTTAAGTCTTTGACAAATCCTGTACCAGAGAATGCACTGCCTGGTACAGAGGTTGGCATCATTAACGTGAAGGATGCAGATTCTGACAACAACCAACAGGTCCACTGCTCCATTCAGCAAAACGTCCCTTTTAAGTTAGTTCCCTCTATTAAAAACTATTATTCTCTGGTGACCACAGGACAACTGGACCGTGAACTAGTGTCTGATTACAACATTACAATCAGTGCCACTGACGAGGGCTCTCCCCCTCTGTCCTCCTCTAAAACTGTTCAGTTGTCTGTAGCAGACATCAACGACAACCCACCTGTGTTTGAGGAACAGTCCTACAGCGCATATGTGACTGAAAATAACAAAGATGGCTCCACTTTATGTTCCGTCACTGCTCGAGACCCCGACTGGAGACAGAACGGTACAGTGATTTATTCTCTGTTACCTGGTGAGGTGAGCGGTGCCCCGGTGTCCTCCTATCTATCAGTTAACGGAGACACGGGGGTGGTCCACGCTGTGAGGTCGTTTGATTACGAACAGTTCAGGAGTTTCAAAGTCCACGTGATGGCCAGAGACAATGGTTCTCCTCCGCTTAGCAGCAACGTGACCGTCAGTGTGTTCATATCGGATGTGAACGACAATTGTCCTCAGATCCTGTACCCCGCCCCGGAGGGCAACTCCTTCATGACCGAGCTGGTCACGAAGGCTACACACGGAGGTTCTTTGGTGTCCAAAGTGATAGCGGTGGACGCGGACTCCGGACAGAACGCCTGGCTGTCCTATCATATAGTGAAATCCACCGATCCGGGACTTTTCACTATCGGTGTCCACAGCGGAGAGATCAGGACACAGCGGGACATTTCAGAGTCTGACAGCATGAAACAGAACCTTATTGTGGCAGTGAAAGATAACGGACAGCCCTCTCTCTCTGCCACCTGCTCCATGATGTTACTTATTTCTGATAACTTGGCTGAGGTGCCGGAACTGAAGGATATTTCTTATGATGAGAAGAATTCAAAACTGACCTCTTATCTGATCATCGCTCTGGTGTCTGTGTCCACCTTTTTTCTGACCTTCATCATCATCATCCTGGGTGTGAGGTTTTGTCGCAGGAGAAAGCCCAGACTGTTGTTTGATGGAGCAGTCGCCATCCCCAGCGCTTATCTCCCTCCTAATTACGCAGATGTTGACGGCACAGGAACTTTACGCAGCACTTACAATTATGACGCGTATCTAACGACAGGTTCTAGAACCAGTGACTTTAAGTTCCTATCATCTTATAATGACAACACACTGCCTGCTGACCAGACTCTGAGGAAAAGTCCATCAGACTTTGCTGATTCTTTCCAAGATTCTTTGGAGCCCCTAGAGGTATGCGACTGTATTTTCAAAAGAGTTTTTTTTTCCCCAACTAGGTTTAATAAGATCTGGTTAGATTAATTTTCTTTAGATATTTTTTAAATTAATTTGACAATGTTCATCTAAAGGGTGGCCTTATGCCAAAAAAAGAAAAAAAAAGGAATGAGAGTCATGTTAATGTTTAACAACACACTTGGTATAGCTTATATTCAGTCAGTTGGCTGACTGAATATAAGCTATACCATCTAAACAATTCTACATTTACACTAAGTATTTATTTTATAGTTGATAAATTAATCATTAGCCTATTCATTAATGGAACTCTGCTTTGTAGCTCGTTTATGACGGTTTCTTTTGAGTTGTCCTGCACAACAGAAAATCCCCAAATTAACTAACTTTATTCCCTCCTTGGACTCAAATTTGTGAAACACATTTAGTGAAGTCAACCATGATTATACAAGACCCATTTATGTTTTTCTCTAAACATGTTCTCATCCCAGGCTTAGTTGTAATTGTTTATTTACTTGTTTAACCTTATTTTCTTTAAGATTGTGGGTTCTTTGGTAAACTCTTGTAATTTTCCATCTGTTGTATGTGGCAACGTTGTGATGCATTATAGTTGTTAAAATAAATAAGTAAGTATGCCACCAAAGTTTAAAGATAATGTAATAAGTCTGTGAAAGTTCGTGTCATCTTATAATGACAACACAATGCCTGCTGACCAGACTCTGAGGAAAAGTCCATCAGACTTTGCTGATGCCTTTGGCGATTGTAATAGTTCTCCTGAGGTAGGAACCTTTGCCATGTAATCTGTACCAGTTGTCCTAAGTACATATCAAACAATATACACATATATAGCCAACATTTTTGTAGTCATTTGAGTGATTTAAGTGATGTACATTTTTTTTTGGCAGACAGTTGTCTGTCGTCAGTCATGTTGCTGTCGTTTGTGATGATTTTTCTAATGCATGCTTTTTAATTGTTTATATCAATTTTCTTTTTTATCCCATTTTGTTTAGGCTGAGTAGTATTGTTTTTCGTCAAAATGTTTATTACCGTAGTTATTTTTTTCCCATTGACTATAGTTGAATTTGTTGCTGTTAGAATACCGGTTTGTATTCGCTTTTGGATCACTTCAGTTGAAACGTTAGGTATTCATTATTTTTCACACAATCACAGTCACAGAGAAAAACATGCGACATGTAAACACACGGTTTTATCATCTGTCTGAGACGTCATATTGGTGTATACTTTATTTCTTGTTGCATAATTGTTGTTTTTTTTATCTATAAAACACTTTAATTATGCCCATTAGTCCTGAACTTGGGTGCTGTGAAATGTGTTGCAACGTGACGTTCTGTTTCCTTTTAGCAATAAGTTATTTTTGTTTGTGTTTTACTAGTGTGGCCCCAAGTTTGTCTTGTTTATGCAACATTCAGAATCAGTATCAGAATCAACTTTTTTTACAGTATTTTACAGTAAATGTTTTATGACATTACAGTGAGGTCACAGTATGCAATTGCAGAATGACAGTAGATACTGTAAAAGCAATGCAATTCAGAAGCCTGTAATTAACTTTACATTTACAGCTATAATTACATTGTAATATTGCACATTTGTTTAATTTAGATAGATAATGGAGTGTTAAAAACAAAACAAATTACTGCATTGACAGCATCAAGTTTACTAATTTATTTTGCAAACAATACACTATGAGTTGCTGCAGTCATTTTAATGTATATAAACCTGAAAGAGGGTTGTGCAAGACTCACTGTAGGGAAATAGATAATTAATCCTGACATTTTGATTGGACAAATCAATTAATTGTAGTACATATAATCAATTATAAGACAAAACATTTGGAAATTTTCTTTAACTTCCTTGAGCTTTTGACAATTTTAATATGTATGTAACTTTCAAAACAGACTGACATTAACAAGCATTTCCTCCAACTATTTATGGCACTTTTAACATGAAAAACCAAGTGCCAAGTTATGAATGTTCCTCCACCCCCTCTCTGATTGCCAACTTTTCACACAGTCCTGTCTAATTGTGTCAATGACATCCACTCAGTGTCAATGAGTTTTCTGATAAAAGTACAGACTTGTTGATTCATGTGTCGATGAGGTCTCTTTGACTCTGACTCCCATATGTAGATTAATGCCAAGGAAACACCTGTAAGAATAGGACCAATAGCAAAGTTGTTAGTTTTTGATAAGAAACTAAAGGAAGATAATAGAAGGTATACAATACAGAAAAATAAACATAACATTACCTTTGGCTGAATTCCAGGGTGCAGGAAGCATCTTCAGGATATTGCAGGTTAAAATTGTAGTGTCTCTTGAAAAGAGCAGCTAAACCACTTGTAAAGTCATAGTGAGGTCCCATGACCAACTGTCCCTCAATAGACAGCATCCATGCTGTTGGCTTCAATATCTCACCTGAAATAACAAGACAAATCAACTATATCCCAAAGAATAGAATCCAGAAGTGGGTGTATGTGTGAATGCTAATGTCACATTAGGATGGTTCCAACATTATTCTGACTTTATTTCTTTTCTTTCTTATTTGCACTTGAAAGAAACGTGAACATTAATTGTACTTTGCTTTAATGTTTTCTCCTTGTTTGCCTTGTACAGTACCTCACGTGTTAGTTGCTTTGGATATAAAACCATCTGACAAATTAATAAATGCTAATGTAAATGTAGTACGTAAAAAAATGAGAACATCAACATTACCTTGACTGTGGCACACAGCTGCAAAATAAGAATCAAATGTAATACTCTATATCTTCAGTAATACAGTTAACTTTTCATTTGAAAACAGTTTTTTTCAGGCACAGCATAAATTTAAAAGCTCAGCGAGAATGAAAAAAAAGTTGTTGAAGACGGTGGTGAGACCAGCGATGTTGCTCGGCTTAGAGACAGTGGCACTGAAGAAAAGCCAGGAGGCAGAGCTGGTGGTAACAGAGCTTAAGATGTGAGGTTCTTTTTGGGAGTGACGAGGATAGACAGGATCAGGAATGAGGACATCAGAGGGACAGCTCATGTTAAATGTTTGTGTGGAGATAAAGTAAGTGAGGCCAGCTTGAGGTGGTTTGGACATGCCCAGATGAGAGACTGTGAATCAGTAGAAGGATGCTGAGGTTGGACCTGCAAGGCAGGAGGTCTAGAGGAAGACGAAAGAGGAGATTTATGGATGTAGTGAGAGAGGACATGAAGTTAGTTGGTGTGAGAGAAGAGGATGCATAGTAGGAATAGTAGGAATACAGAGTAAAACATAACTGATTACCAGTGAAACAGCATTTTATAGACAGAACTCAAAAAACATGTCAGTAAAATCAAACAACTCATGATTGTAAAAATGGGTCATCGATTTTACCAACATTCCAAAATACTACTATGACCACTACTTGTGAGCAGCTCAATTGAAAGTAGAAAATAAAATAAAATAAGCATTTAATATATATGTACATTTTTAAACAAAAATCAGCTTTTTGTAATAGCGGTGCAGTTTCAAACTGAAGACTATTACAGTTCTTTGTAAAAAGCGGGAAAAATCATGGCTGCACTGTTCGCATACAAGAAGAATTTTACACAACTCAACCAATAGCACTGTATGAAAATCTCATTCATTTAAAACAACTAAATGCATTTCTTTTTTTAGCTGACCCAAGGAGGTAAATGGGTGCACCTTGGAATCACTCTTTCATATACACGTCTACATGGTCATTAAATTTAGAAATGGCCGATTCAATTACATCCTTACTGAGTCTCATCACACTATAACTTCTTTGGTTGATATGAAGTCATTAAACTGACATGCAGATTATACAAGGAAAGTCTTCACGATAAACTTAGAGATAAGAAACGTTAACAGATGACAAGTAATCTTAAAAAATAATTACCTTAGTTATGAGCCTGTTTACAAATGAGCGGGCTCAAACCTGAAGTTCCCTCCAGTAACGAAACACTTCTGTCCTAGAAGTGTTTTTGTAGAATAAGAGACAAGGCGTTAACAAAACATACAGCATACAAAACCAGGATACAGCTTTCAATTAACGTTGCTACAACCAAAACCTAATACAAACTAAAACCTAAATCAAACCTAAAGTTAGCGCCAGTAACGTTACCTTATAAAAGTACAGGTCACTTACCAGGAGGAGAGCGATGCCAAAGGGAAAACTAACATAGAATGTTTAACATCAGGCCACAACAAGTTAACTAAACTTAAAGTTACTACAAGCCAAAGCTTGTAGTTTTATAATATTGAACCCTCTGACGTCTAGGTTACTAAAAATGAGCGGGCTTAAACCTAAAGTTCCTGCCTGTAACGTTAAATTAAGCTAACGTTTACTTGTAAACTCACGTTCTAACTTCAGGCTCTTGATACAAAACACTATATCGTTCAGTGTTACTGCAGTAACTATTACATACATTAATATCAAAACGCTCCTTGACAAAACATGTATATTGTATTACTTACCGTATCTGAGTGGCAGACTGCAGACAGTGAACCAATATTAAAATGTCAATAAAGGGTTCCAATCCAGGTCGAATCCAAATACACTGCAACTTCCTGTGTATAACCTCCGCTTGCAGTCATTTCACAATAAAAATCGTATTACGCTATTATACTGCGTAAAGCACAATTAAAATCTGTAAAATGAGAATAATGGAATTTATTGTGAAATATCAGTGTTACATGTTGTGAAATCACAAGAATAATTAACAGTGTATGAATGATTTCGCCTTTGAGTTGACAAACGGCAGGTGAATGGTTTCTCTAAATCGACCCGTCTTTGATGCTAAAACACTTTGGGAATAAATAACAGCACACAGTCAAATACACTTTACAACTGTTAGCTAATGGTCTTGTAAGTTCACTCTCATTGGTACAAATAAAAAATATATAGCAATTCTCACAGGCTTATAGTCTGCAAATTTATAAGCTGACAGTGTTTTCTCATAAAGCCTGAGAAGACTCATCAAATAAGTTTTTGTTTTAGATATGCTAAAATAATTATCCTGTTATACCCCTAAAACACTCATGGTGTCAGTATGTACCAGTAAATTGAAGTAAGGACCATACTCCACCCTTTTGTCTCATCGAAGTTAAAGCCTGAATCTAATGAAGCAGTGTGGATCTGCTTCCTTATGACTGCAACAGAGATTTTTATTGACTGGAAGACTTCACCTATCTACCATTGATATAATTGAACAAGCAAATGGTTTTGACGTGTGGGTTTTCCTTACTGTAACAATGGGATACAACACATTTGTGCTGCACATCATGTTTGTTTTTGCGTTGCTTGTCCTCCACTCAGTCTGCGGGGATGTGAGCTACTCCATTCCGGAGGAGATGAAACGTGGATCTGTGATCGGAAATATCGCAAAGGATCTGGGACTTGATTTGGGCAGACTGTCTGCTCGCAAGGCTCGTATCGACTCTGAGGACAACGGTGTGAAGTACTGCGGATTAAATCTCAACACTGGAGGTCTAATTGTACAAGAACGGATCGACAGAGAAGCACTTTGTGGGAAAAGCGCCTCGTGTGTCATAAAGCAAGAGCTTGTGTTGGAAAATCCATTAGAGCTGCATCGTGTTAGTGTCCGCGTTCAAGACATTAATGACAATTCACCACAGTTTAAAGAGGAAGCTCTTAAAATTGAAATTCGGGAATCTGCGGTCAAAGGGGCAAGATTTC
Source organism: Channa argus (assembly GCF_033026475.1). Classification (NCBI taxonomy): domain Eukaryota; kingdom Metazoa; phylum Chordata; class Actinopteri; order Anabantiformes; family Channidae; genus Channa; species Channa argus. Next base: position 13,752,739 of record NC_090206.1, read on the forward strand.
TACTAGATGAGGCGCACGATGGAGACATCGGGGAAAATGCTGTTCAGAGCTACTCACTTCAAGAAAATTATCATTTTAATTTAAATGTACAGTCAAAGAGTGGTGGTAGGAAATATGGCGAATTAGTCTTAGATAAAGAATTAGACAGAGAAGAGAATTATGAGTTTAGGCTTTTGCTTACTGCATATGATGGTGGCTCTCCTCAAAGATCAGGCACCGTAGTGATACACGTCACTGTCCTGGATGCTAATGATAATGTACCAGTGTTTAGTCAGAGCGTCTATAAAGCCAGTGTGCCTGAAAACTCTCCTCTGGATACATTGGTTATTACAGTGAGTGCAACTGATGCAGACGAGGGAGTGAATGGTGAAATTACTTATGGACTTGACCATGTGTCAGATGAAAACGAAGTTTTCAATTTAAACCCTAAAACTGGAGACGTTATAGTGAAAGGATCTATTAATTTTGAAAAGAAGTCATCATATGAAATGCAGGTTAGCGCCAAAGATGGTTTGGGACTGGCGTCATATGCAACATTATTAATTGAAATTATGGATATTAATGACAATGCACCAGTAATATATTTGAATTCCCTTAATAACCCAATACCCGAGAATGTGTCACCTGGTACAGAGGTAGGCATCATCAACGTCCAGGATAGAGACTCTGGGAATAACGGACAGGTCCACTGCTCCATTCAACAAAATGTCCCTTTTAAGTTAGTTCCCTCTATTAAAAACTATTATTCTCTGGTGACCACAGGACAACTGGACCGTGAACTATTCTCTGATTACAACATTACAATCAGTGCCTCTGACGAGGGCTCTCCCCCTCTGTCCTCCTCTAAAACGGTTCAGTTGTCTGTAGCAGACATCAACGACAACCCACCTGTGTTTGAGGAACAGTCCTACAGCACATATGTGACTGAAAATAACAAACCTGGCTCCACTTTATGTTCCGTCACTGCTCGAGACCCCGACTGGAGACAGAACGGTACAGTGATTTATTCTCTGTTACCTGGTGAGGTGAACGGTGCCCTGGTGTCCTCCTATCTATCAGTTAACGGGGACACGGGAGTGGTCCACGCTGTGAGGTCGTTTGATTACGAGCAGTTCAGGGTTGTGAAAATCCACGTGATGGCCAGAGACAACGGTTCTCCTCCGCTCAGCAGCAACGTGACCGTCAGTGTGTTCATATCGGATGTGAACGACAACTGTCCTCAGATCCTGTACCCCGCCCCGGACGGCAACTCCTTCATGACTGAGCTGGTCCCCAAAGCGGCACACGGAGGCTCTCTGGTGTCCAAAGTGATAGCGGTGGACGCGGACTCCGGACAGAACGCCTGGCTGTCCTATCATATAGTGAAATCCACCGATGCTGGACTTTTCACTATCGGTGTCCACAGCGGAGAGATCAGGACACAGCGGGACATTTCAGAGTCTGACAGCATGAAACAGAACCTTATTGTGGCAGTGAAAGATAACGGACAGCCCTCTCTCTCTGCCACCTGCTCCATGATGTTACTTATTTCTGATAACTTGGCTGAGGTGCCGGAACTGAAGGATATTTCTTATGATGAGAAAAATTCAAAACTAACCTCTTATCTGATCATCGCTTTGGTGTTTGTGTCCACCTTTTTTCTGACCTTCATCATCCTGGGTGTGAGGTTTTGTCGCAGGAGAAAGCCCAGACTGTTGTTTGACGGATCAGTCGCCATCCCCAGCGCTTATCTCCCTCCTAATTACGAAGATGTTGACGGCACCGGAACTTTGCGCAGCACTTACAATTACGACGCGTATCTGACGACAGGTTCTAGAACCAGTGACTTTAAGTTCGTATCATCATATAATGACAACACACTGCCTGCTGACCAGACTCTGAGGAAAAGTCCATCAGACTTTGCTGATTCCTTTGGAGAACTGGAAGAGAATTCTGAGGTATGACCAAAAATGTCTCAGAGTGTTGTTCGTATTATTCTGGCTAAATAAGGTTGTGCAAAAACAACACTTAGTGTCCATCAGACTTTGCTGATGCTTTTGATGACTGTGAGGGTTCTCCTGATGTAGGACCAGGTTCCCTACACACTATGACATCTTTGTGTTATCACCCTTTTTAATAGCCATATATTTTTATTTGTATTTTAGTTGTATTTGTAACGTCAAACTGTACCACATTGCACTAAACTCAGTTACTTAATAGTAAAACTCGTTTACGAGTCATTGAAAAGCATCATCTTTTTCATTTTTCTGAATGCCTACAGTGAACATTCCACATGATATTTTGTTTTATGTTATGTTTTATATCTGCCAGTGCAGATAGTTGGCTGCTCTCTGTGATTCTGTCCTTGGTGCTGAACTTTGCTGTTGCTCTTGTGATGTATGCAAAGTTTCAACCCTGTTATTTTTTTATTTTTTTCCCCTCAGAAACTAGTATTACAGCTTCAGTTTCAGTTTTTTTAACCAGACTTTGAAGAGACATTTATTTATGCACATGGGTGAGCTCTGGTCTCCAACCACAACTAATGTTTTAAATGAAAATAACAATACAATGGGATAAAAATTTGCTTATCAATGTTTTACTTTATCTTAGTGAACTGATGCATTAACTTAATCATTAGTGTGTGATATAGTTCTTGGACTTGGATGGACTATTGTTCTGGACAATTACTCTTCCTAGTTTAGACATCATCACTAAAAATCTTTTAATTTAAATTTTAGAAAGTAACAATATTATATATATCTAGCTTTTATAAGATGTTACAATCTATGAAAAATGCAATGCTGTTATGGAAATAATTTTGACTTACTTAGCAATTTTAAGATCTGTGTGTAATCCTGAAATACTGTTTCTTTTGCTTCTTAAATACATCAAAAACTCTTTATTTCCATTAGTTACACTGGATATTGCTGCATATAATCAAACTATATTCCCATTTCACACCATTGTCTTAATTAATAGTACTTCATATTCAACAGTTAGTGGCAGTGGGAAGTTGGAAAGGTTTAATCGAACTCTTTAAGTCTTTAAAAATAATCATAACCTTGATTTGATGGGTTGGTAGTATTTTTGCAAGTTGTTTTTCTCAGTCACTAACAAGAGTATGTTGAGTCGTATATGGACTGTTTTGGTGTTCTGAGTTTTTCAGGTGAGAGTAACTGTTGCTCAAGTTGCATGTTGATAATACAGACTGTATGAGGAGTTTTGAAAAAGTATGATTAGGAGTAAATAGTACTGTCTCATTCAAAGTAACATTATTTCCACACATTAAGTTTGACCTTGTCCTTCTCTCTCTCAGCACAGCCATGCATCTGTAAGATCTGATTTCAGGCTGGATATTGACTCCATAACGTTTTAACAGCACATTAATGCTTTTCAGCTCGTATGATTTGTTTCTTTGTCAGACAGTCTGTCTTTACATTTTCATAATTTTCAGGATACCACAACTTCTGATGAACATACTATGGCTATGGCGACTAAAGCTTTTTCAGTTTTACAAAACGAGTGAATTAGACGTTTTTTTTTATTAATTATGTTTGTTGATGGTGTACTGCGATAAGCAGGTTTAAATAGAATTTACAATGTTCCTCTTGGATGTTTTAATCGCTGCAATTGTTGAACATAGCTCATGGTGTCGCTACACACCAGCCCTAAAATTATAACATTCCTCTGTTAGTGAACAGACAGTATACACGCATTGAGAGGTTACCATATCACTCTGCATTGTGGTTGCTATTCGTTTAAGGTGCCTGAGCTGTGCTTCGTGAATAGATTCTTCGGCTTTTTTTACAAACTATACATTGACAATGAAGCCAATTTTTTTCGCGTTTCACCCGCGTTTCTATGTCCTCCTCCTTTATTTGCGTGTGGCATGTGGAGATCTGAGCTATTCTTTCCCAGAGGAGATGAAGCGAGGATCACTTATTGGAAATTTAGCAAAGGATCTCGGGCTGCAAACCGGCGCACTCTTTAACAGAAGGGCCCGCATTGACACAGATGCTACGGACAAACGTTACTGTGAGATAAACCTGAACAATGGAGAACTGGTTGTTGCCGACAGGATTGACCGAGAGGGGCTTTGTGGAGAGAAGGCTTCGTGCATCCTGAAATATGAGCTTGTTCTGGAGAATCCTCTCGAGCTCCATCGGATCAGTCTACACATTCAGGATATTAATGATAACTCACCACAGTTCAAGGAAGAAATGATGGATCTAGAAATTCGTGAGTCTGCAGACAAAGGAGCTCGTTTTGTGATAGAGGAGGCGCACGATGCCGATGTAGGCCAAAATTCCGTCCAGCAGTACAGCCTTAAACACAACGATAATTTTATTTTGGCCACTAGTGGAAACACAATAGAGCTCGTTCTCGATAAAGAGCTTGATCGTGAAAAACAACAGGACATTAATTTGCTACTTACAACTCTGGATGGTGGCTCTCCTCAAAGATCAGGTACCGTGGTGATACACGTCACTGTCCTGGATGCTAATGATAATGTCCCAGTGTTTAGTCAGAGCGTCTATAAAGCCAGTCTGCCTGAAAACTCTCCTCTAGATACTGTAGTGGTCAGAGTGAGCGCAACTGATGCAGACGATGGAGTAAATGGAGATGTCACGTATGAATTTGGACACGTTACAGAAGATGTGAAGAAGATATTTAGTATTGAACGTAAAGTAGGTGAGATACAAGTAATTAGCAACGTTGACTATGAAGCTACTAAATCATTTGAAATACGAATCAAAGCAAAAGATGGATTAGGGTTGTCGTCTTACGCCAAGGTCATAATTTCTATCACTGATGTTAATGACAACGCCCCTGTGGTCAATTTGAAGTCTTTAACCAATGTCATACCAGAAAACACCCCACCTGGTACAGAGGTGGGCATCATTAACGTGCAGGACAGAGACTCTGAGACAAACGGAAAGGTCCACTGCTCCATTCAGCAAAACGTCCCTTTTAAGTTAGTTCTCTCTATTAAAAACTATTATTCTCTGGTGACCACAGGACAACTGGACCGTGAACTAGTGTCTGATTACAACATTACAATCAGTGCCTCTGACGAGGGCTCTCCCCCTCTGTCCTCCTCTAAAACTGTTCAGTTGTCTGTAGCAGACATCAACGACAACCCACCTGTGTTTGAGGAACAGTCCTACAGCGCATATGTGACTGAAAATAACAAAGCTGGCTCCACTTTATGTTCCGTCACTGCTCGAGACCCCGACTGGAGACAGAACGGTACAGTGATTTATTCTCTGTTACCTGGTGAGGTGAACGGTTCCCCGGTGTCCTCCTATCTATCAGTTAACGGAGACACGGGGGTGGTCCACGCTGTGAGGTCGTTTGATTACGAACAGTTCAGGAGTTTCAAAATCCAGGTGATGGCCAGAGACAACGGTTCTCCTCCGCTCAGCAGCAACGTGACCGTCAGTGTGTTCATATCGGATGTGAACGACAACTGTCCTCAGATCCTGTACCCCGCCCCGGAGGGCAACTCTTTCATGACCGAGCTGGTCCCCAAAGCTGCACACGGAGGCTCTCTGGTGTCCAAAGTGATAGCGGTGGACGCAGATTCCGGACAGAACGCCTGGCTGTCCTATCATATAGTGAAATCTACCGATCCGGGACTTTTCACTATCGGTGTCCACAGCGGAGAGATCAGGACACAGCGGGACATTTCAGAGTCTGACAGCATGAAACAGAACCTTATTGTAGTAGTGAAAGATAACGGACCGCCCTCTCTCTCTGCCACCTGCTCCATGATGTTACTTATTTCTGATAACTTGGCTGAGGTGCCGGAACTGAAGGATATTTCTTATGATGAGAAGAATTCCAAACTGACCTCTTATCTGATCATCGCTCTGGTGTCTGTGTCCACCTTTTTTCTGACCTTCATCATCATCATCCTGGGTGTGAGGTTTTGTCGCAGGAGAAAGCCCAGAATGTTGTTTGACGGAGCAGTAGCCATCCCCAGCGCTTATCTCCCTCCTCATTACGCAGATGTTGACGGCACAGGAACTTTACGCAGCACTTACAATTATGACGCGTATCTGACGACAGGTTCTAGAACCAGTGACTTTAAGTTCGTGTCATCTTATAATGACAACACACTGCCTGCTGACCAGACTCTGAGGAAAAGTCCATCAGACTTTGCTGATGCGTTTGGAGGTTGTAATAGTTCTCCTGAGGTAGGATCTTGGGCCATGAAATCTGTACTAGTTATCCTAAGTACATTACAAACAAACACACACATATATATGCAACATTTTTGTAATTATTTGGTTACCATATCACTCTGGATTGTGGTTTCTTTTCGTTTTAGGTTCGTTTTAAGTGATGTACACTTTTTTAGCAGACAATTTTCTGTCGTCAGTCATGTCACTGTCCTTTGTGCAGATGTTTCCAATGCATGTTTTTATTGTTTACAACAATTTTCTCCTTCGTTGTCACATTTTGTTCAGGCTGAGTAAAATTTCGTTTCATTTTGTTTTCAAAATTTTTATTACTGTAGTTTTCTTTATCTTTCCCATTGACTATTGTTGAATTTGTTGCTATTAGAATACCGGTGTGTATCCGCTTTTGAATCACTTCAGTTGAGACGTTAGGTATTCATTATTTTTCACACATGCACATTCACACACACAGAGAAAGTTATGCGACATGTAAACACACGGTTGTCATCTCTCTGGGATGTTATTGGTGTTGTTTTACCATCAAATCGTTGTGTTCATTTCTGGTTGCATAATTGCTGTTTTTTTATCTTGAAAAAACAACGATGCCCATTTTTCCTGAACTTGGTTGATGTGAGATTGTGTTGCAGCATGACGTTCTGGTTCATTTTAGAAATAGGTTCTGTTTGTTTATCTGACATTTTATTGCAGTAAAATTGCTGTGATAATGTTTTTTTAAGGTTTTCCTGTTATCAATCTTTTCTTTGGTCGCTAGTATGTGGATTATACTTTTTCGTTGAGTGAGTCAGTTTGCTGGCCCAGTATTACTAAACTAAAACTGAGGCTAGTGTTTGTGTTTTACAAGTGTTGACCCATGTTTGTCATGTTTATGCAACATTCAGAATCAGTATCAGAATCAAATTTTTTGGCCAAGTATTCTAACACATACAATGCATTTGCTTCTGGTCGTTGACAGCTCTCAAGTACATGTTCAAAGAGTATACAAGTCGTGCGAAGTGGGTAGAAGAGCAGCAAATACTTTCACCGCAGTTCTCACTGTCCCCTACAGTCTCTGCTTGTCTTGTTTGGTACAGAAAACTGTATTTAATTGTGATTTCACAGTAAAGGTTTTCTGATATTGCTGTGATGTTACAGTATGTTGTTGTACAAATAATATATTAAATTGGGATTTTACAGTAAATGTTTTATGACATTGCTGTGAGGTAACATTATGCAATTGCAGAATGACAGTAGATACTGTAAAAGTAATGCAATTCAGAATCCAGTAATTAACTGTAAATTTACATCTATAATTACATTGTAATATTGCACATTTGATTTAGTTTAGATAGATAATTGAGTGTTAAAAACAAAACAAATTACTGCATTAACAGCATCAATTTTACTAATTTATTTAGCAAACTATACACTATGAGTTGCTGCAGTCATTTTAATGTATATAAACCTGAAAGAGGGTTGTGCAAGACTCACTGTAGGGAAATAGATAATTAATCCTGACATTCTGATTGGACAAACCAATTAACTGTAGTACATATAATCATCTATAAGACAAAACATTTGGAAATTTTCTTTAACTTCCTTCAGCTTTTTAAAACACTAATGAAATTGTTATATGAATGTAACTTTCAAAACAGACTGACATTAACACGCATTTCTTCCAACTATTTATGGCACTTTAAACATGAAAAGCAAGTGCCAAGTTATGAATGTTCCTCCACCCCCTCTCTGATTGCCAACTTTTCACACAGTCCTGTCTAATTTTGTCAATGACATCCACTCAAAGTCAATGAGTTTTGTGATAAAAGTACAGACTTGTTGATTCATGTGTCCATGCGGTCTCTTTGACGCTGACTCCCATCTGTAGATTAATGCCAAGGAAACACCTGTAAGAATAGGACCAAGAGCAAAGTTGTTAGTTTTTGATAAGAAACTAAAGGAGGATAATAAAAGGTAGGCTTTAAAGAAAAATAAAGATAACATTACCTTTGGATAAATGCCAGAGTGCAGGAAGCATCTTCGGCATACTGCAGGTAAAAATTGTAGTGTCTCGTGAAAAGAACAGCCAAACCACTTGTAATGTCATGGTGAGGTCCCATGACCACCTGTCCCTCAATAGACAGCATCCATGCTGTTGGCTTCAATATCTCACCTGAAATAACAAGACAAATCAACTATATCCCAAAGAATAGAATCCAGAAGAGGGTGTATGTGTGAATGCTAATGTCAGAGTAAGATGGTTCCAACATTTATTTATTTTCTTTCTTTCTTGCACTTGCAAGAAACGTGAAACATGAACATTAATTGTACTTTGCTTTAATGTTTTCTCCTTGTTTGCCTTGTTCAGTACCTCACGTGTTAGTTGCTTTGGATATAAAAGCGTCTGCAAAATGACTAAATGTTAATGTAAATGTAGTACGTCAAAAAAATGAGAACATCAACATTACCTTGGCTGTGGGACACAGCTGCAAAATAAGAATCAAATGTAATACTCTATATCTTCAGCACTACAGTTAACTTTTCAACTGAAAACTGTTTTCTTTAGGCACAGCATAAATATAAAGCTCAGCGAGAATGAAAGAAAACGTGTTTAAGATGGCGGTGAGACCAGCGATGTTGTTCGGCTTAGAGACAATTGCACTGAAGGAAAGCCAGGAGGCAGAGATGGTGGTAACAGAGCTTAAGATTTTGAGGTTTTCTTTGGGAGTGACGAGGATGGACAGGATCAGGAATGAGGACATCAGAGGGACAGCTCATGTTAGATGTTTTGGAGATAAAGTCAGAGAGGCCAGATTCAGTTGGTTTGGACATGTTCAGAGGAGAGACTGTGAATATATCAGTAGAAGGATGCTGAGGTTGGAGCTGCCAGACAGGAGGTCTAGAGGAAGACAAAGAGTAGATTTATGGAGATAATGAGAGAGGACATGAAGTTAGGTAGTGTGAGAGAAGAGGATGCATAGTAGGAATAGTAGGAATACAGAGTAAAACATAACTGATTACCAGTGAAACAGCATTTTATAGACAGAACTCAAAAAAACATGTCAGTAATATCAAACAACTCTTGATTGTAAAAATCTTTAACCTATTTTACTAACATTCCAACATACTACTATGACCACTACTTGTGAGCAGCTCAATTGAAAGTAGAAAATAAAATAAAATAAGCATTTAACATATATGTAATGTTTTAAACAAAAATCAGCTTTTTGTAATAGTGGTGTTGTCTCAAACTGAAGTCTATTGCAGTTCTTTGTAAAAAGCGGGGAAAATCATGACTGCACTGTTCGCATACGAGAGGAATTTTACACAACTCAACCAATAGCACTATATGAAAATCTGATTCATTTTAAACAACAAAATTACAATCAAAAACTGACATTTGTGTTTTATTTTTTTAGCTGAACAGGGAGGTAAATGGGTGCTCCTTGGAATCACTCTCTCATACACAGGTCTACATGGTCATTACAATTATAAATGGAAGATTCAATTACATCCTTACTGAGTTTCATCACACTATAACTTCTCTGGTTGATATGAAGTCATTATACTAACATGCAGATTATACAAGGAAAGCCTTCACGATAAACTTAGAGATAAGAAACGTTAACAGATGACAAGTAATCTTAAAAAATAATTACCTTAGTTATGAACCTGTTTACAAAGGAGCGGGCTGAAACCTAGTTACCGCCAGTAACGTTACCGAATAACGGCACAGTTCACTTACCGGGAGGAGAGAAATGCCAAAGGGAAAACTAACAGAGAATGTGTAACATCAGGCTACAACAAGTTAGCTAAACTTTCAGTTACTACAAACCAAGACTTGTAGTTTTATAATATTGAACCCTCTGTTACTAAAAATGAGCGGGCTTAAACCTAAAGTTCCTGCCAGTAACGTTAAATTAAGCTAACGTTTACATGTAAACTCATGTTCTAACTTCAGGCTCTTGATACAAAACACCATATCGTCCAGTGTTATTGCAGTAACTATTACAGACATTCATATCAACACGCTCCTTGACAAAACATGTATATTGTATTACTTACCGTATCTGAGTGGCAGACTGCAGAAAGTGAAACAATATTAAAATGTCAACCAAGGCTTCGCAATCCAAATGTTGTGAAATCACATAAAAAATTTACAGTGTATGATTTCGCCTTTGAGTTGACAAACTGCAGGTGAATGGTTTCTCTAAATCACTTTAGGAATAATTAACAACACACAGTCAAATACACTTTACAACTTTTAGCTGATGGCCTTATAAGTTCACTCTCAATGGTACAAATAAAAACTATATAGCAATTCTCACAGGCTCATAGTCTTCAAATTTAAAATATGACAGTGTTTTCTCATAAAACCTGAGAAGACTCGTCAAATAAGTTTATGTTTTAGATATGCTAAAATAATTATCCTGTTATACCCCTAAAACACTCATGGTGTCAGTATGTACCAGTAAATTGAAGTGAGGACCATACTCCACCCCTTTGACATATCGAATTTAGAGCCTGAATCTAATGAGGCAGTGTGAATTTGCTTCCTTATGACTGCAGCAGAGATTTTTATTGACTGGAGACTTCACCTATCTACCATTGATATATTTGAACACGCAAAAGGTTTTGACGTGTGGGTTTTCCTTACAGTAACAATGGGATACAGCAGGTTTGCGCTTCACCACGGATTGGCTTTTGTTTTGCTTGTCCTCCACTCAGTCTGCGGGGATGTGAGCTACTCCATTCCGGAGGAGATGAAACGTGGATCAGTGATCGGAAATATCGCAAAGGATATGGGACTTGATTTGGGCAGACTGTCTGCTCGCAAGGCTCGTATCGACTCTGAGGACAACGGTGTGAAGTACTGCGGATTAAATCTCAACACTGGAGGTCTAATTGTACAAGAACGGATCGACAGAGAAGCGCTTTGTGGGAAAAAGGCCTCGTGTGTCATAAAGCAAGAGCTTGTTTTGGAAAATCCATTAGAGCTGCATCGTGTTAGTGTCCGCGTTCAAGACATTAATGACAATTCACCACAGTTTAAAGAGGAAGCACTTAAAATTGAAATTCAGGAATCTGCGGTCAAGGGGGCACGATTTCTACTAGATGAGGCGCACGATGGAGACATCGGGGAAAATGCTGTTCAGAGCTACTCACTTCAAGAAAATTATCATTTTAATTTAAATGTACAGTCAAAGAGTGGTGGTAGGAAATATGGCGAATTAGTCTTAGATAAAGAATTAGACAGAGAAGAGAATTATGAGTTTAGGCTTTTGCTTACTGCATATGATGGTGGCTCTCCTCAAAGATCAGGCACCGTAGTGATACACGTCACTGTCCTGGATGCTAATGATAATGTACCAGTGTTTAGTCAGAGCGTCTATAGAGCCAGTGTGCCTGAAAACTCTCCTCTGGATACATTGGTTATTACAGTGAGTGCAACTGATGCAGACGAGGGAGTGAAAGGTGAAATTACTTATGGACTTGACCATGTTTCAGATGAAAACGAAGTTTTCAACTTAAACCCTAAAACTGGAGACGTTACAGTTAAAGGATCTATTAATTTTGAAAAGAAGTCATCATATGAAATGCAGGTTAGCGCCAAAGATGGTTTGGGGCTGGCGTCATATGCAACATTATTTATTGAAATTGTGGATATTAATGACAATGCACCAGTAATATATTTGAATTCCCTTAATAACCCCATACCCGAGAATGTTTCACCTGGTACAGAGGTGGGCATCATCAACGTGCAGGATAGAGACTCTGGGAATAGCGGACAGGTCCACTGCTCCATTCAACAAAATGTCCCCTTTAAGTTAGTTCCTTCTCTTAAAAACTATTATTTTCTCGTGACCACAAGACAATTGGACCGTGAACTAGTGTCTGATTACAACATTACAATCAGTGCCACTGACGAGGGCTCTCCCCCTCTGTCCTCCTCTAAAACTGTTCAGTTGTCTGTAGCAGACATCAACGACAACCCACCTGTGTTTGAGGAACAGTCCTACAGCGCATATGTGACTGAAAATAACAAAGCTGGCTCCACTTTATGTTCCGTCACTGCTCGAGACCCCGACTGGAGACAGAACGGCACAGTAATTTATTCTCTGTTACCTGGTGAGGTGAACGGTTCCCCGGTGTCCTCCTATCTATCAGTTAACGGAGACACGGGGGTGGTCCACGCTGTGAGGTCGTTTGATTACGAACAGTTCAGGAGTTTCAAAATCCACGTGATGGCCAGAGACAACGGTTCTCCTCCGCTTAGCAGCAACGTGACCGTCAGTGTGTTCATATCGGATGTGAACGACAACTGTCCTCAGATCCTGTACCCCGCCCCGGAGGGCAACTCCTTCATGACCGAGCTGGTCCCCAAAGCTGCACACGGAGGCTCTCTGGTGTCCAAAGTGATAGCGGTGGACGCGGACTCCGGACAGAGCGCCTGGCTGTCCTATCATATAGTGAAATCCACCGATCAGGGACTTTTCACTATCGGTGTCCACAGCGGAGAGATCAGGACACAGCGGGACATTTCAGAGTCTGACAGCATGAAACAGAACCTTATTGTGGCAGTGAAAGATAACGGACAGCCCTCTCTCTCTGCCACCTGCTCCATGATGTTACTTATTTCTGATAACTTGGCTGAGGTGCCGGAACTGAAGGATATTTCTTATGATGAGAAGAATTCCAAACTGACCTCTTATCTGATCATCGCTTTGGTGTCTGTGTCCACCTTTTTTCTGACCTTCATCATCATCATCCTGGGTTTGAGGTTTTGTCGCAGGAGAAAGCCCAGACTGTTGTTTGACGGAGCAGTCGCCATCCCCAGCGCTTATCTCCCTCCTAATTACGCAGATGTTGACGGCACAGGAACTTTACGCAGCACTTACAATTACGATACGTATCTGACGACAGGTTCTAGAACCAGTGACTTTAAGTTCGTATCATCTTACAATGACAACACATTGCTTGCTGACCAGACTCTGAGGAAAAGTCCATCAGACTTTGCTGATGCCTTTGGAGAACTGGAAGAGAATTCTGAGGTATGACCAAAAATGTCTCTGGGTGTTGTTCGTATTATTCTGGCTAAATAAGGTTGTGCAAAAACAATACTTAGTGTCCGTCAGACTTTGCTGATGCTTTTGATGACTGTGAGGGTCCTACTGAACTAGGACCAGGTTCCCTACATACTATGACATCTTTGTGTTATCACCCTTTTAATAGCCATTTATTTTTATCTGTATTTTAATTGTATTTGTAACTTCAAACTTAACCACATGTGCACTAAACTCAGTTACTTCATAGTAAAACTTGTTTACGAGTCATTGAAAAGCATCATCTTTTTTATTTTTCTCAATGCCTACAGTGAACATTCCACATGATATTTTGTTTTATGTTATGTTTTATATCTGCCAGTGCAGATAGTTGGCTGCTCTCCGTGATTCTGTCCTTGGTGCTGAACTTTGCTGTTGCTCTTGTGATGTATGCAAAGTTTCAACCCTGTTATTTTTTTCTTTTTTTCCCCTCAGAAACTAGTATTACAGCTTCAGTTTCAGTTTTTTTAACCAGACTTTAAAGGCACATTTATTTATGCACATGGGTGAGCTCTGGTCTCCAACCACAACTAATTTTTAAATGAAAATAACAATACAATGGGATAAAAAAAATGCTTATCAATGTTTTACTTTATCTTAGTGAACTGATGCATTAGTGTGTGATATAGTTCTTGGACTTGGATGGACTATTGTTCTGGACAATTATTTTTCCTAGTTTAAACATCATCACTAAATAACTTTTAATGTAGATTTTAGAAAGTAACAACAACATACATATCTAGCTTTTATAAGATGTTACAATCTATGAAAAATGCAATGCTGTTGTGGAAATAATTTTGACTTACTTTGCAATTTTAAGATCTGTGTGTAATGCTGAAATACAGTTTCTTTTGCTTCTTAAATACATCAAAAACTCTTTATTTCCATTATTTACACTGGATATTGCTGCATATAATCAAACTACATTTCCATTTTCATACTATTTCCTTATTTAATAGTGCTTCATATTCAACAGTTAGTGGCAGTGGGAAGTTGGAAAGGTTTAATCTGAACTCTTAAAGTCTTTAAAATAAGCTTAACCTTGATTTGATTGGTTTGTAGTTTTTTTTGGAAGTTATTTTTTCAGTCACTAACAAGCGTATGTTGAGACATGTATCGACTGTTTTGGTGTTTGGAGTTTTTCAGGTGAGAGTAACTGTTGCTCAAGTTGCATGTTGATAATACAGACTGTATGAGGAGTTTTGAAAAAGTATGATTAGGAATAAATACTGCTGTCTCATTCAGAGAAAAATTATTTCCACACATTAAATTTAACCTTGTCCGTCTCTCTCTCAGTACAGCGATGCATCAATAAGATCTAATTTAAAGCTGGATATTGACATCATAAGGTTCTTATAAACCGTGAACGCTTTATAGGACGTATGATTTGTTTCTTTGTCATTCTAGTTAAATAGTTGGTAATAGCGTATGGACATGCAAGTTAATAGACACTTAAGTAACAATGTAGTCAAAAGGATATGCTCTAGTTTGAAGAACCTAAAGTTCCTGCAGTATTTGAGATAAGCCAAACCAATAATCACAATCAAAAAAAAAAAAAAAAAAAAAAAACAGATATTCATATTAACGTGAAAAAAGCAGGACACTTTTAAATGTCATATCTGAATCATATTGGAAAAGTATTTATTATGCCACAACTGGGCCTCTAAGCATTTCTCCAAGTTATACTGTGTACGGTGGGTATGTGACAAATAAAATTTGAATTTCATCATACAAGGCCGACTCAGGGGTACTATGATAATTGGACAAATTACCACAACTTTCCAAGCAAAACAAATCAAAAACTTTTGAGGGAGCAGGATACCACAACTTCTTATGTACATACAATGGCTATGGCGACTAAAGCTTTTCAGTTTTACAAAACGAGTGAATTAGACGTTTTTTTATGAATTATGTTTGTTGATGGTGTGCTGCAATAAGCAGGTTTAAATAGAATTTACAATGATCCTGTTGGATGTTTTAATCGGTGCAATTGTTGAACATAGCTCACGGTGTCGCTACACACCAGCCCTAAAATGATTAAATTCCTCTGTTTGTGAACAGTGTACACGCATTGAGAGGTTACCATATCACTCTGCATTGTGGTTGCTATTCGTTTAAAGTGCCTGAGCTGGGCTCCGTGTATAGATTCTTCAGTTTTTTTACAAACTATATATTGACAATGAAGCCAATTTTTTTGGCGTTTCACCCGCGTTTCCATATCCTCCTCCTTTTTTTGCGTGTGGCATGTGGAGATCTGAGCTATTCTTTCCCAGAGGAGATGAAGCGAGGATCACTTATTGGAAATTTAGTAAAGGATCTCGGGCTGCAAACCGGCGCACTCTTTAACAGAAGGGCCCGCATTGACACAGATGCGACGGACAAACGTTACTGTGAGATAAACCTGAACAATGGAGAACTGGTTGTTGCCGACAGGATTGACCGAGAGGGGCTTTGTGGAGAGAAGGCTTCGTGCATCCTGAAATATGAGCTTGTTCTGGAGAATCCTCTCGAGCTCCATCGGATTAGTCTACACATTCAGGATATTAATGATAACTCACCACAGTTCAAGGAAGAAATGATGGATCTAGAAATTCGTGAGTCTGCAGTGAGGGGAGCTCGTTTTGTGATAGAGGAGGCGCACGATGCGGATGTAGGCCAAAATTCCGTCCAGCAGTACAGCCTTAAACACAACGATAATTTTATTTTGGCCACTAGTGGAAACACAATAGAGCTCGTTCTCGATAAAGAGCTTGATCGTGAAAAACAACAGGACATTAATTTGCTACTTACAACTCTGGATGGTGGCTCTCCTCAAAGATCAGGTACCGTGGTGATACACGTCACTGTCCTGGATGCTAATGATAATGTCCCAGTGTTTAGTCAGAGCGTCTATAAAGCCAGTCTGCCTGAAAACTCTCCTCTAGATACTGTAGTGGTCAGAGTGAGCGCAACTGATGCAGACGATGGAGTAAATGGAGATGTCACGTATGAATTTGGACACGTTACAGAAGATGTGAAGAAGATATTTAGTATTGAACGTAAAGTAGGTGAGATACAAGTAATTAGCAACGTTGACTATGAAGCTACTAAATCATTTGAAATACGAATCAAAGCAAAAGATGGATTAGGGTTGTCGTCTTACGCCAAGGTCATAATTTCTATCACTGATGTTAATGACAACGCCCCTGTGGTCAGTTTGAAGTCTTTAACCAATGTCATACCAGAAAACACCCCACCTGGTACAGAGGTGGGCATCATTAACGTGCAGGACAGAGACTCTGAGACAAACGGACAGGTCCACTGCTCCATTCAGCAAAACGTCCCTTTTAAGTTAGTTCCCTCTATTAAAAACTATTATTCTCTGGTGACCACAGGACAACTGGACCGTGAACTAGTGTCTGATTACAACATTACAATCAGTGCCACTGACGAGGGCTCTCCCCCTCTGTCCTCCTCTAAAACTGTTCAGTTGTTTGTAGCAGACATCAACGACAACCCACCTGTGTTTGAGGAACAGTCCTACAGCGCATATGTGACTGAAAATAACAAAGCTGGCTCCACTTTATGTTCCGTCACTGCTCGAGACCCCGACTGGAGACAGAACGGTACAGTGATTTATTCTCTGTTACCTGGTGAGGTGAACGGTTCCCCGGTGTCCACCTATCTATCAGTTAACGGAGACACGGGGGTGGTCCACGCTGTGAGGTCGTTTGATTACGAACAGTTCAGGAGTTTCAAAATCCACGTGATGGCCAGTGACAACGGTTCTCCTCCGCTCAGCAGCAACGTGACCGTCAGTGTGTTCATATCGGATGCGAACGACAACTGTCCTCAGATCCTGTACCCCGCCCCGGAGGGCAACTCCTTCATGACCGAGCTGGTCCCCAAAGCTGCACACGGAGGCTCTCTGGTGTCCAAAGTGATAGCGGTGGACGCGGACTCCGGACAGAACGCCTGGCTGTCCTATCATATAGTGAAATCCACCGATCCGGGACTTTTCACTATCGGTGTCCACAGCGGAGAGATCAGGACACAGCGGGACATTTCAGAGTCTGACAGCATGAAACAGAACCTTATTGTGGTAGTGAAAGATAACGGACAGCCCTCTCTCTCTGCCACCTGCTCCATGATGTTAGTTATTTCTGATAACTTGGCTGAGGTGCCGGAACTGAAGGATATTTCTTATGATGAGAAGAATTCCAAACTGACCTCTTGTCTGATCATCGCTCTGGTGTCTGTGTCCACCTTTTTTCTGACCTTCATCATCATCATGCTGGGTGTGAGGTTTTGTCGCAGGAGAAAGCCCAGACTGTTGTTTGACGGAGCAGTCGCCATCCCCAGCGCTTATCTCCCTCCTAATTACGCAGATGTTGACGGCACAGGAACTTTACGCAGCACTTACAATTATGACGCGTATCTGACGACAGGTTCTAGAACCAGTGACTTTAAGTTCGTATCATCTTATAATGACAACACACTGCCGGCTGACCAGACTCTGAGGAAAAGTCCATCAGACTTTGCTGATGCCTTTGAAGAAGTGGAAGAGAATTCTGAGGTATGACCAAAAATGTCTCTGGGTGTTGTTCGTATTATTCTGGCTAAATAAGGTTGTCCAAAAATAATACTTGGTGTCCATCAGACTTTGTTGATTCTTTTGATGACTGTGAGGGTTCTCCTGATGTAGGACCAGGTTCCCTACACACTATGACATATTTCTGTTATCACCGTTTTTAATAGCCATATACGTTTATCTGTATTTTTAGCTGTATTTGTAACTTCAAACTGTACCACACGTACACGGAACTCAGTTACTTCATAGTAAAACTCTTTTACGAGTCATTGAAAAGCATCATCATCTTCATTTTTCTGAATCCTTACAGTGAACATTCCATATGATATTTTGTTTTATGTTATGTTCTATATCTGCCAGTGCAGATAGTTGGCTGCTCTCCGTGATTCTGTCCTTGGTGCTGAACTTTGCTGTTGCTCTTGTGATGTATGTAAAGTTTCAACCCTGCTAGTTTTTTCTCTTTTTTTCCCCTCAGAAACTAGGATTACAGCTTCAGTTTCACTTTTTTTTACCAGACTTTGAAGACACATTTTTAATCCACATGGGTGAGCTGTAGTCTTCAACCACAACTAATTTTTAAATGAACATAACAATACAATGGGACAAAAAGAGGCTTATCAATGTTATTCTTTATCTTAGTGAGCTCATGCAATATTTTAATCATGAATGTGTTATTAGTAGTTCTTGGAGTTGGATGGGCTATTTTTCTGTACAAAATATTTTTTCGAGTGTAGAAATCATCACTAAATAACTCTTAATTTAGATTTTAGAAAGTAACAATATTATGCATATCTAGGTTTTATAAGATGTTACAATCTATGAAAATGCAATGCTGTTATGGAAATAATTTTGACTGATTTAGCAATTTTCAGATCTGTGTTTAATCCTGAAACACTATTTCTTATGCTTCTTAAATGTAATGAAAAATCATTATATCCATCAGTTACATTGGATATTGCTGTGTATATAATCAAACTATATTCCAATTTGCACACTAATTCTTAACTTAATAGTACTTCATATTCAACAGTTAGTGGCAGTGGGAAGTTGGAAAGGTTTAATCTGAACTCTTTAAGCCTTTAAAAATAATTGTAACCGTGATTTAATGGGTTGGTAGTTTTTGTTTGTTTGTTTGTTTTTTGTTTTTGCAGTTTATTTTTCTCAGTTAACAAACAAGTGTATGTTGAGACATATATGGACTGTTTTGGTGTTTTGAGTTTTTCAGGTGAGAGTAACTGTTGGTCAAGTTGCATGTTGATAGTACAGATAATGAGTTTTGAAAAAGTATGATTAGGAGAAATTACTACTGTCTCATTCAAAGAAACATTATTTCCACACATTAAGTTTGACCTTCTCCTTCTCTCTCTCAGCACAGCCATGCATCAGTAAGATCTGATTTCAGGCTGGAAATTGACTTCATAAGGCTTTTATAGCTCATTAAAGTTTGTCAGCATGTATGATTTGTTTCTTTGTTAGTCAGTCTGTCTTTTCAATCTGATAATTTGTTAGAGGTTGACGTTGGAGAAGGCTGTTAGAGGTTGAATCTGTCAAAATCATAGTTTGCAATTATTTGTATTGAATGTTTTACTTAGAGACTGTTTTTTAATGTTGGTAGTAATTATTGGTGATCTACAAAAAGCTAAAAACAAAGATTATTGTTGCAAATAACTGAACATATTTAATTTTTAGCTGTATATCAATATCTCATTTTTTGCACTATGCAACACTGTGTAATGATGGTTTACAAAATGGTCAAGAAAATAATATTTCCAGATGAACTAAAACGTTACTGCTATATTTTCATTGAACTCATGGTGTCACTCTTTGCCAGTCTGTGTAAACATTTCCACCCCATCGTCGGTTGGGCAGACCATCATTTTTAATCGCCTTTGCTTTGTGGATTCAGCAAGAGTTGCTGATGTTAGCTGTCGTTTACCAGAACTAAACAGTTCTTACTGAATTTAAAATCTTTACTGGACTTTTGTCTTTGATAAAGGCACTGCCATGATGGGAGGCCAGATGATCTGCATCGTAGTAATTCTATTGTGTCAAGCTGCCTACGCTGACGTGAGCTATTCTGTTCAGGAGGAAAGGAAGCGCGGATCTCTTATCGGAAATATAGCGAAGGATCTGAACCTGGACCCGAGTAAACTGTCTTCTCGAAATGCCCGTGTTGATGCAGCAGGGAATCGCAAAACATACTGTGACATTAATGGCAGTACTGGAGATTTAACTGTAGCCGAGAGGATTGACCGAGAGGAACTGTGTGGAGTAAAGCTGTCATGTGTACTAAAACGCGATCTAATACTAGAGAATCCGCTGGAGCTGCATCATTTCAGTCTACACATTCTAGACATTAATGATAATGCACCACAATTTAACGATGAATTGATCAATCTAGAAATCCGTGAGTCTGCAGTGAGGGGAGCTCGTTTTGTGATAGAGGAGGCGCACGATGCGGATGTAGGCCAAAATTCCGTCCAGCACTACAGCCTTAAACACAACGATAATTTTATTTTGGCCACTAGTGGAAACACAATAGAGCTCGTTCTCGATAAAGAGCTTGATCGTGAAAAACAACAGGACATTAATTTGCTACTTACAACTCTGGATGGTGGCTCTCCTCAAAGATCAGGTACCGTGGTGATACACGTCACTGTCCTGGATGCTAATGATAATGTCCCAGTGTTTAGTCAGAGCGTCTATAAAGCCAGCCTGCCTGAAAACTCTCCTCTAGATACTGTAGTGGTCACAGTGAGCGCAACTGATGCAGACGAGGGAGTAAACGGAGATGTCACGTATGATTTCGGACATGTTACTGAGGATGTGAAGAAGGTCTTTAGCATAGACCGTAGAAAGGGGGAAATAAAAGTTAATGGTATGATTGACTATGAGTCTGTTGCAACATACGATTTTCGCATTAAAGCAAAGGATGGTTTAGGATTAACATCATACACGAAGGTAACTTTTGATGTCATTGATATCAATGACAACATTCCTGTAATTTCTGTTAAGTCTTTGACAAATCCTGTACCAGAGAATGCACTGCCTGGTACAGAGGTTGGCATCATTAACGTGAAGGATGCAGATTCTGACAACAACCAACAGGTCCACTGCTCCATTCAGCAAAACGTCCCTTTTAAATTAGTTCCTTCTATTAAAAATTATTATTCTCTGGTGACCACAGGACAACTGGACCGTGAACTAGTGTCTGATTACAACGTTACAATAAGTGCCACTGACGAGGGCTCTCCCCCTCTGTCCTCCTCTAAAACTGTTCAGTTGTCTGTAGCAGACATCAACGACAACCCACCTGTGTTTGAGGAACAGTCCTACAGCGCATATGTAACTGAAAATAACAAAGCTGGCTCCACTTTATGTTCCGTCACAGCTCGAGACCCCGACTGGAGACAGAACGGTACAGTGATTTATTCTCTGTTACCTGGTGAAGTGAACGGTGCCCCGGTGTCCTCCTATCTATCAGTTAACGGAGACACGGGAGTGGTCCACGCTGTGAGGTCGTTTGATTATGAACAGTTCAGGAGTTTCAAAATCCACGTGATGGCCAGAGACAACGGTTCTCCTCCGCTCAGCAGCAACGTGACCGTCAGTGTGTTCATATCGGATGTGAACGACAACTGTCCTCAGATCCTGTACCCCGCCCCGGAGGGCAACTCTTTCATGACCGAGCTGGTCCCCAAAGCTGCACACGGAGGCTCTCTGGTGTCCAAAGTGATAGCGGTGGACGCGGACTCCGGACAGAACGCATGGCTGTCCTATCATATAGTGAAATCCACCGATCCGGGACTTTTCACTATCGGTGTCCACAGTGGAGAGATCAGGACACAGCGGGACATTTCAGAGTCTGACAGCATGAAACAGAACCTTATTGTGGCAGTGAAAGATAACGGACAGCCCTCTCTCTCTGCCACCTGCTCCATGATGTTACTTATTTCTGATAACTTGGCTGAGGTGCCGGAACTGAAGGATATTTCTTATGATGAGAAGAATTCCAAACTGACCTCTTATCTGATCATCGCTCTGGTGTCTGTGTCCACCTTTTTTCTGACCTTCATCATCATCATCCTGGGTGTGAGGTTTTGTCGCAGGAGAAAGCCCAGACTGTTGTTTGACGGAGCAGTCGCCATCCCCAGCGCTTATCTCCCTCCTAATTATGCAGATGTTGACGGCACAGGAACTTTACACAGCACTTACAATTATGACGCGTATCTGACGACAGGTTCTAGAACCAGTGACTTTAACTTCGTATCATCTTATGATGGCAACACACTGCCTGCTGACCAGACTCTGAGGAAAAGACCATCAGACTTTGCTGATGCCTTTGGCGATTGTAATGGTTCTCCTGAGGTAGGAACATGTGCCTTTTAAGCTTTACCAGTTGTCTTAAGTACATAACAAACAATTACACACATATATAGCCAACATTTTTGTAATAATTTAAGTGTTTAAAGTGATGTACACATTTTTTTAGCAAAACAAATTTACTATCTGTCTTCAGTCATGTCGCTGTCCTTTGTGCTGATCAATTTTCTTCTTTGTTATCATATTTTGTGTAGGCTGAGTAGTAATTCGTTTCGTTTATTTTTTCAAATTTTTTATTACTGTAGTAGTATTTGTGGCTGATCTTTCAGAGTAACAATGTGTTTCCGGTTTTGAATCACTTGAGTTGAGACGTTAGGTATTCTACCTGAAATACTACTCGGATTTTATGTCACAATAGGTTGTTTTTATATTTTGATCTAAAACAGTTAGTATAGTCTGAGGGAAAGTCCATGAGACTTTGCTGATGCTTTTCGAAGTTTTGATGTTTCACCTGAGGTAGGAACTCTATCAGTATCGCTAAATAATTTTTCATTCATTTGTTGTTTTTATTCATTTTTTCTCTCCAACAGTTTCGTACCGCGGTGGCAACTCAAGACATTGTGAACCGTTGAGCTTGAACATTTGTTTTGATATTTGCCATCTAAACTTATGTTTAAAAAAATCATAAACAGCTTTTCTAATAACTTTTCCTCCTTAAGAAAAAAACTTTTGTTGATAACGTGCAGATCTGAAAGCAGCATATACATAGGATGATAATAACAACTACACCCTGCACACTATTTTTCACACATGCATGCACAATCACAGTCGCAGAGAAAGTTATGCGACATGTAAACACACGGTTTTCATCTCTCTGGGATGTTATTATTTTTGTTTTACCATCAAACCATCAAACCGTTGTCTTTTTTCTGATTGTATAATTGCTCTTTTTTGTTGAAAAACATTAACAACGATGCCCATCATTCCTGAATTTGGTTGATGTGAGAATGTGTTGCAGCATGATGTTCTGGTTAGTTTTTAGCAATAAGTTCTGTTCGTTTATCTGACATTTTATTGGAGTAAAATTGTTGTGATAGTGATTTTTTTTTAAGTTTTCCTGTTCTCAATCTTTTCTTTGGTCGCAGGGCTATACTTTTTCGGAGTGAATCATTTTGCTGGCCAAGTATTACTAAACTAAAACTGAGGCTAGTGTTTGTGTTTTACTAGCGTGGCCCCAAGTTTTTCTTGTTTATGCAACATTCAGAATCAGTATCAGAATCAACTTTTTTGGCCAAGTATTCTAACATATACAATGCATTTGCTTCTGGTCGTTGACAGCTCTCAAGTACATGTTCAAAGAGTATACAAGTCTTGCAAAGTGGGCAGGGGAGCAGCAAATACGCAGATTTCACTGTGCCCTGCAGTCTCTGCTTGACTTGTTTGGTGTTTGCTTCAAACTAGAGTGTGATAGAAGGGCAGAGGACAGATGTTATGAACGCAGAGTAGAACTAGATTAACAGCTCCTGTGGCAGGTTGAGCCCCACCAGCTGCCACAGGAAGTAAATACTCTCCTGAGCCTTTCTGAGTTGTTGTTGTCCCACATCAAGTTTTGGCAGATGGTAGACCCCAAGAACTTGAAGTTTTCCACAGTCGACACGTGCCTAGAGCATGTAATGATTGTCTAATTTAAAATCCTTTAATCCCCGACTATCCTTTTATATATCCAAGACTTGATGAAGAATAATAGTAAACGTCATTCTTTAATATATTTCTACATTAGATTCATGTGCTACTGGTGTTTTGTAATACTTGTTGCTCATTGCCAGAGAATAAAGCATAAAAAGAAATTAAAATGTATGCACGATCTCGCCTTTGAGTTGACAAACTGCAGGTGAATGGTTTCTCTAAATCGACCCGTGTTGATGTTAAAACAATTGGGAATAATTAACAGCACACAAATACAATTTACAACAGTTATCTAATGGTCTTGTAAGTTCACTGTCATTGGTATGAATAAAAACATAATATATACCAATTCTCACAGGCTCATAGCCTGCTAATTTATAAGCTGACAGTGTTTTCTCATAAAACGTGAGAAGACTCGTCCAATAAGTTTATGTCTTAGATGTACTAAAATAATTATCCTGTTATACCCCTAAAACACTCATGGTGTCAGTATGTACCAGTAAATTGAAGTGAGGACCATACTCCACCCTTTTGTCTCATCGAATTTAGAGGCTGAATCTAATGAAGCAGTGTGGATCTGCTTCCTTATGACTGGAAGACTTCACCTATCTACCATTGATATATTTGAACAAGCAAATGGTTTTGACGTGTGGGTTTTCCTTACAGTAACAATGGGATACAGCAGATTTGTGGTGCGCTACAGATTTGCTTTTGCGTTGCTTGTCCTCCACTCAGTCAGGGGGGATGTAAGCTACTCCATTCCGGAGGAGATGAAACGTGGATCTGTGATCGGAAATATCGCAAAGGATCTGGGACTTGATTTAGGAAGACTGTCTGCTCGCAAGGCTCGTATCGACTCTGAGGACAACGGTGTGAAGTACTGCGGATTAAATCTCAACACTGGAGGTCTAATTGTACAAGAACGGATCGACAGAGAAGCGCTTTGTGGGAAAAAGGCCTCGTGTGTCATAAAGCAAGAGCTTGTATTGGAAAATCCATTAGAGCTGCATCGTGTTAGTGTCCGTGTTCAAGACATTAATGACAACTCACCACAGTTTAAAGAGGAAGCACTTAAAATTGAAATTCAGGAATCTGCGGACAAGGGGGTACGATTTCTACTAGATGAGGCGCACGATGGAGACATCGGGGAAAATGCTGTTCAGAGCTACTCACTTCAAGAAAATGATCATTTTATATTAAATGTACAGTCAAAGAGTGGTGGTAGGAAATATGGCGAATTAGTCTTAGATAAAGAATTAGACAGAGAAGAGAATTATGAGTTTAGGCTTTTGCTTACTGCATATGATGGTGGCTCTCCTCAAAGATCAGGCACCGTAGAGATACACGTCACTGTCCTGGATGCTAATGATAATGTACCAGTGTTTAGTCAGAGCGTCTATAAAGCCAGTGTGCCTGAAAACTCTCCTCTGGGTACATTGGTTATTACAGTGAGTGCAACTGATGAAGACGAGGGAGTGAATGGTGAAATTAATTATGGACTTGACCATGTGTCAGATGAAAACGAAGTTTTCAATTTAAACCCTAAAACTGGAGACGTTACAGTTAAACGGTCTATTAATTTTGAAAAAGAGTCATCATATGAAATGCAGGTTAGCGCCAAAGATGGTTTGGGACTGGCGTCATATGCAACATTAGTTATTGAAATTGTGGATATTAATGACAATGAACCAGTAATATATTTGAATTCCCTTAATAACCCCATACCCGAGAATGTGTCACCTGGTACAGAGGTAGGCATCATCAACGTGCAGGATAGAGACTCTGGGAATAACGGACAGGTCCACTGCTCAATTCAACAAAATGTCCCTTTTAAGTTAGTTCCCTCTATTAAAAAGTATTATTCTCTGGTGACCACAGGACAACTGGACCGTGAACTAGTGTCTGATTACAACATTACAATCAGTGCCACTGACGAGGGCTCTCCCCCTCTGTCCTCCTCAAAAACTGTTCAGTTGTCTGTAGCAGACATCAACGACAACCCACCTGTGTTTGAGGAACAGTCCTACAGCGCATATGTGACTGAAAATAACAAAGCTGGCTCCACTTTATGTTCCGTCACTGCTCGAGACCCCGACTGGAGACAGAACGGTACAGTGATTTATTCACTGTTATATTGTGAGGTGAACGGTGCGCCGGTGTCCTCCTATCTATCAGTCAACGGAGACACGGGGGTGGTCCAGGCTGTGAGGTCGTTTGATTACGAACAGTTCAGGAGTTTCAAAGTCCACGTGATGGCCAGAGACAACGGTTCTCCTCCGCTCAGCACCAACGTGACCGTCAGTGTGTTCATATCGGATGTGAACGACAACTGTCCTCAGATCCTGTACCCCGCCCCAGAGGGCAACTCCTTCATGACCGAGCTGGTCCCCAAAGCTGCACACGGAGGCTCTCTGGTGTCCAAAGTGATAGCGATGGACGCGGACTCCGGACAGAACGCCTGGCTGTCCTATCATATAGTGAAATCCACCGATCCGGGACTTTTCACTATCGGTGTCCACAGCGGAGAGATCAGGACACAGCGGGACATTTCAGAGTCTGACAGCATGAAACAGAACCTTATTGTGGCAGTGAAAGATAACGGACAGCCCTCTCTCTCTGCCACCTGCTCCATTATATTACTTATTTCTGATAACTTGGCTGAGGTGCCGGAACTGAAGGATATTTCTTATGATGAGAAGACTTCCAAACTGACCTCTTATCTGATCATCGCTCTGGTGTCTGTGTCCACCTTTTTTCTGACCTTCATCATCATCATGCTGGGTGTGAGGTTTTGTCGCAAGAGAAAGCCCAGACTGTTGTTTGACGGAGCAGTCGCCATCCCCAGCGCTTATCTCCCTCCTAATAACGCAGATGTTGACGGCACAGGAACTTTACGCAGCACTTACAATTATGACGCGTATCTGACGACAGGTTCTAGAACCAGTGACTTTAAGTTCGTATCATCTTATAATGACAACACACTGCTTGCTGACCAGACTCTGAGGAAAAGTCCGTCAGACTTTGCTGATGTTTTTGGAGAACTGGAAGAGAATTCTGAGGTATGACGAAAAATGTCTGAGTGTTGTTCGTATTATTCTGGCTAAATAAGGTTGTGCAAAAACAATACTTAGTGTCCATCAGACTTTGCTGATGCTTTTGATGACTGTGAGGGTTCTCCTGATGTAGGACCAGGTTCCCTACACACTATGACATCTTTGTGTTATCAGCCTTTTTAAAAGCCATATATTTTTATCTGTATTTTAGTTGTATTTGTAAGTTCAAGCTGTACCACACGTGCACTAAATTCAGTTACTTCATAGTAAAACTCGTTTACGAGTCATTAAAAAGCATAATTATTTTCATTTTTCTGAATCCTTACAGTGAACATTCCACATGATATTTTGTTTTATATCTGCCAGTGAAGATAGTTGGCTGCTCTCTGTGATTCTATCCTTGGTGCTGAACTTTGCTGTTGCTCTTTTGATGTATGCAGAGTTTCAACCCTGTTAGTTTTTTTCTCTTTTCCCCTCAGAAACTAGGATTACAGCTTCAGGTTCACTTTTTTTGATAAGACTTTAAAGACACGTTTTTTTATGCACAATCAGGATCTGTAGTCTAAAACCACAACTAATGTTTTAAATGAAAATAACAATACAATTGGATAAAAAAGATGCTTATCAATGTTTTTCTTTATCTTATCTCAACTGATGCAATAACTTAACCTTAAGTGTGTCATTAAAAGTTCTTGGATTTGGATGGATTATTGTTCTTGACCATTATTTTTCCCAGTTTAGACATAATCATTAAATAATCCTTAATTTAGATTTTATGTCTGTAATCCTGAAATACTGTTTCTTCTGCTTTTTAAATACATCAAAAACTCTTTATTTCCATTAGTTACACTGGATATTGCTGCAAATAATTAAAGTATACTCCCATTTTCACATCATATCATTATTTAATAGTACTTCATATTCAACAGTTAGTGGCAGTGGGAAGTTGGAAAGGTTTAATCTGAACACTTTAAGTCTTTCAAAATAATCTTAACTTTGATTTGATGGTTTTGTAATTTTTTTTGCAAGTTATTTTTCTCATTTACTAACAAGACACATACATGGACTGTTTTGGTGGTTTGAGTTTTGCAGGTGAGACTAACTGTTGGTCAAGTTGCATGTTGATAGTACAGATGAGGAGTTTTGAAAAAGTATGATTAGTAGTAAATACTGCTGTCTCATTCAAAGAAACATTATTTCCACACATTAAGTTTAACCTTGTCCCTCTCTCTCTCAGCACATCCATGCATCATTAAGATCTGATTTGAGGCTGGATATTGACTACATAACGTTTTAACAGCACATTAAGGCTTTTCAGCACGTATGATTTGTTTCTTTGTCAGTCAGTCTGTCTTTTCATTCTCATAACTTGTTAGAAGTTGTATGTTAATGAAAGCTAGCACAGAATAATGCAGTCAAAAACTTAATTTGCAATAATTTATAAAGAAAAATTACTTGGAGACTGTTTTAATGTTGGTTGTAACTTTTGACGATCTAAAACCAGCTAAAAACAATGTTTATTGTTACAAATTACTGAACATATTTAATATCTCATAGTTTACATTGACATATCTCTTTAGAATGTATTTCAGGACAAACAAACACATTTTAAGCTTTTTAATGTAATTTGTGTCTTTAACCTATAGGACTCCATAAAATTAATCTTTGTTCAACACATTTTGAATCTGACTGCACAACGTCAGACCAGCCGGGTCCAAACACAGCCCTGCTATGCAAGCATTCTAGTTAAACAGTTGGTAATAGCGTATGGACATACAAGTTAATAGACACTTAAGTAACAATGTAGTCAAAGGGAAACAGATATTCATATTAAGGTGAAAAAAGCAGGACACTTTTAAATTTCATATCTGAATCATATTGGAAAAGTATTTATTATGCCACAACTGGGCCTCTAAGCATTTCTCCACGTTATACTGTGTATGGTGGGTATGTGACAAAAAAAAATTTAATTTCATCACACAAGGCCGACTCAGGGGTGCTATGATAATTGGACAAATTACGACAACATTCCAAGCAAAACAAATCAAAAACTTTTTGAGGAAGCAGGATACAACAACTTCTTATTTACATACAATGGCTATGGCGACTAAAGTTTTTCAGTTTTACAAATCGAGTCAATTAGACGTTTTTTTTTTTATTAATTATGTTTGTTGATGGTGTACTGCGATAAGCAGGTTTAAATAGAATCTACAATGATCCTGTTGGATGTTTTAAACGTTGCAATTGTTGAACATAGCTCACGGTGTCGCTACACACCAGCCCTAAAATGATTACATTCGTCTGTTTGTGAACAGTGTACACGCATTGAGAGGTTACCATATCACTCTGGATTGTGGTTGCTATTCGTTTAAGGTGCCTGAGCTGTGCTCCTTGTATAGATTCTTCGGTTTTTTTTACAAACTATACATTGACAATGAAGTCATTTTTTTTCGCGTTTCAGCCGCGTTTCCATGTCCTCCTCCTTTTTTTGCGTGTGGCATGTGGAGATCTGAGCTATTCTTTCCCAGAGGAGATGAAGCGAGGATCACTTATTGGAAATTTAGCAAATGATCTCGGGCTGCAAACCGGCGCACTCTTTAACAGAAGGGCCCGCATTGACACAGATGCGACGGAAAAAAGTTACTGTGAGATAAACCTGAACAATGGAGAACTGGTTGTTGCCGACAGGATTGACCGAGAGGGGCTTTGTGTAGAGAAGGCTTCGTGCATCCTGAAATATGAGCTTGTTCTGGAGAATCCTCTCGAGCTCCATCGGATCAGTCTACACATTCAGGATATTAATGATAACTCACCACAATTTGACGATGAATTGATCAATCTAGAAATTAGTGAGTCTGCAGACAAAGATGCTCGTTTTGTGATAGAGGAGGCGCACGATGCGGATGTAGGCCAAAATTCCGTCCAGCAGTACAGCCTTAAACACAACGATAATTTTATTTTGGCCACTAGTGGAAACACAATAGAGCTCGTTCTTGATAAAGAGCTTGATCGTGAAAAACAACAGGACATTAATTTGCTACTTACAGCTCTGGATGGTGGCTCTCCTCAAAGATCAGGTACCGTGGTGATACACGTCACTGTCCTGGATGCTAATGATAATGTCCCAGTGTTTAGTCAGAGCGTCTATAAAGCCAGTCTGCCTGAAAACTCTCCTCTAGATACTGTAGTGGTCACAGTGAGCGCAACTGATGCAGACGAGGGAGTAAACGCAGATGTCACGTATGATTTCGGACACGTTACAGAGGATGTGAAGAAGATATTTAGTATTGATCGGAAATTAGGTAAAATACAAGTAATTAGAAATGTTGACTATGAAGCTACTAAATCATTTGAAATAAGAGTAAAAGCTAAAGATGGCTTAGGGTTGCCATCTCATGCAAAGGTCATAATTTCTATCACTGATGTTAATGACAACGCCCCTGTGGTCAATTTGAAGTCTTTAACCAATGTTATACCAGAAAACATCCCACCTGGTACAGAGGTGGGCATCATTAACGTGCAGGACAGAGACTCTGAGACAAACGGACAGGTCCACTGCTCTATTCAGCAAAACGTCCCATTTAAGTTAGTTCCCTCTATTAAAAACTATTATTCTCTGGTGACCACAGGACAACTGGACCGTGAACTAGTGTCTGATTACAACATTACAATCAGTGCCACTGACGAGGGCTCTCCCCCTCTGTCCTCCTCTAAAACTGTTCAGTTGTTTGTAGCAGACATCAACGACAACCCACCTGTGTTTGAGGAACAGTCCTACAGCGCATATGTGACTGAAAATAACAAAGCTGGCTCCACTTTATGTTCCGTCACTGCTCGAGACCCCGACTGGAGACAGAACGGTACAGTGATTTATTCTCTGTTACCTGGTGAGGTAAACGGTGCCCCGGTGTCCACCTATCTATCAGTTAACGGAGACACGGGGGCTGTGCACGCTTTGAGGTCCTTTGATTACGAACAGTTCAGGAGTTTCAAAGTCCACGTGATGGCCAGAGACAACGGTTCTCCTCCGCTCAGCAGCAACGTGACCGTCAGTGTGTTCATATCGGATGTGAATGACAACTGTCCTCAGATCCTGTACCCCGCCCCGGAGGGCAACTCCTTCATGACCGAGCTGGTCCCCAAAGCTGCACACCGAGGCTCTCTGGTGTCCAAAGTGATAGCGGTGGACGCGGACTCCGGACAGAACGCCTGGCTGTCCTATCATATAGTGAAATCCACCGATCCGGGACTTTTCATTATCGGTGTCCACAGCGGAGAGATCAGGACACAGCGGGACATTTCAGAGTCTGACAGCATGAAACAGAACCTTATTGTGGCAGTGAAAGACAACGGACAGCCCTCTCTCTCTGCCACCTGCTCCATGATGTTACTTATTTCTGATAACTTGGCTGAGGTGCCGGAACTGAAGGATATTTCTTATGATGAGAAGACTTCCAAACTGACCTCTTATCTGATCATCGCTCTGGTGTCTGTGTCCACCTTTTTTCTGACCTTCATCATCATCATCCTGGGTGTGAGGTTTTGTCGCAGGAGAAAGCCCAGACTGTTGTTTGACGGAGCAGTCGCCATCCCCAGCGCTTATCTCCCTCCTAATTACGCAGATGTTGACGGCACAGGAACTTTACGCAGCACTTACCATTATGACGCGTATATGACGACAGGTTCTAGAACCAGTGACTTTAAGTTCGTATCATCTTATAATGACAACACACCGCCTGGTGACCAGACTCTGAGGAAAAGTCCGTCAGACTTTGCTGATGCCTTTGGAGAACTGGAAGAGAATTCTGAGGTATGAACAAAAATGGCAAAGGCGCTGAACATGTAGCCATATGTGTTATCATATGTGTTTTTCCTTTTTTTTTTTGTCATTGTGTGGTTGTGTAAATATCTGGCAGACACCTCTCTGTTTCTCTTTCTCTCTCACCTATAACAGACAGAACTAATCACCCCAATTTGCACAGTGTGGGATTTTAAAATTGAGAGATTTTTTTATATGTTTCCTTTGATCTACTATCACCCATTTCTCTATTGCTATTGGTAGAAGCTTCGGCCAATTAAACTAATGTAAAAGTACACATTTAATTTATACTTAGATCTGGGGAATCTATGTTGCAAACATAATCAGTGAACAAATTTATACATCTTAAAAACCTATTCTAATGGTAGCTCTTTACATTTGAATATAGGTCGGTAGGTTTTCTTAACAAGTGCTGCCATTCTGTTTTTTTTTTTTGTTTTGTTTTGTTTTGTTTTTTTGTTTTAGATTTGTTAGTTCAATTGTCTTCTTTGGTGTAATTGACTGTAATAATACATAATACATATCTAGAGAGAAAACATCCCTGCTCGGTTCAGTTGCCGAGACAGTTGTTACATTTTGTTATGTTAGATTTACTTGACAGAAGATCAGAAAGTCAACTTGTTTATCAAAATACTCTTTTATTTTCCATTTGGGGATTTATTGGGTTTAAAGTCTCTGGCAATCTTAATTTTCTTATGAACTACACATATCTAAGTTCGGTTGTGGGGTCTGGGTATTTTAATACCTTCATACAGTGTTAAAGCCATGCATGTGGTGTTGTCTTCTTGATACTCTGATACTGTGTCCATATTCAACAAAAGCATTTACTTAAGATTATAGTGGTTTTGTTGTGGATGGAAATTATATTTCCTTTTGTGTTCTCAGAAAATAAATGGCCAAGGCATAGAAACATTTTGGTATCTGTATTTTATTTATTTATTTTAACATAACAGCAAACTTATAAACTCAAAGGTGAGATTTTAAAGACTTGTTTGGTCTAATAACAAATCCGACCTAGTTCAGAAGGACTCAGTATTTTTTGTTTGATCAAATTATGTTTATATTTATATTTGGTGGATACTATGCATTGTATTTATTAAAATCATGTCTTTAATATTACACCTATGAGGTGTCACTAAATGTTTGTGCGCAGGCCAGATGTAGGACAAATTCTGCCTATCCCTGCTACCTTTTATGTTTCTGGTATCTCTTCTGTAATGATTTGAGGGCAATTTATTAGTTAAATTTCTAAACTAAACAGGAAAAGTTTGGTCCAGTCCATCTTACCTAGTATGTCATGGTGTTGTGAGCACCTTGAATAGCCTTTTTCCTGGTGGCTCTAAGGATTTCTGATTATTAAAGTAAGAGGTTAAATAAATGTCTCTACATCAAGTATAAATAAATCTGCACATTATTCTTACAAGACCTTGAGCCCTGGCCTATTTACATCAAAGTGTGAGTTATGCAACTATTTTTCCTACAAAATAAAGAAAAAGGTCAGATTTCAAAAATGTAATATATGAAAGGGTTACAAACATTTATATAACTAAAACCTGTCTGCAAACTCTTACAACATTTATGTGAATGTGCAAACCATGATTATAATGTTTACAGTCATTTTAACTTCAGAGCTTTTAGCTTTTAGTAAAATCCACTTGATGATTATGGAAGTGAAATTCAAAGGACATACATGCCTACTATACTATAATTATACATCTAGATTTCCTGTAGCAGCTAAATTTTGTTTAGCAATACACAATGTGATGACTGCCTGTAAACAAAAATGTATTCTATAGCACAGCACCTAGAATGGATCATCAATTATCAATGACACATTTTAAAACTTGCTAGTTTTCTTACAGTTTCATATAGTTTAGGGAATGTTTCCTTATTTAAAACCTGTGGATAATTGCAGTCGCAAACATTGAATATAACATGATTTTGTTGTCTGTAACATTTACATTGTTCCTGTCTTTTTCTTTTTGGTCAATGTATTTGTTGAATTGCACGCACGGTGGCGCTATACACCAGTCTGATGATACCTAAATTCCTCTGTTGTTTCCTGTGGACGCGTACTGTTGTGCTCTTGTATCTAGATGTGGTCAGACACTCTGAACTAGGAGTTGAATCCCATGTTATATGAAAAAAGTGTATCTGTTCGCTTTCTTTAACCTATTAGTACGTCTTTGTTGATGATGGATCGTAAACTGGTCCTGTTTCTGCCGTGCTTGTTTTATTTCGTGCTTTTTTTGCGTGTGGCATGTGGAGATGTGAGCTATTCTTTCCAAGAGGAGATGAAGCGAGGATCAATTATTGGCAATTTAGCAAAGGATCTCGGGCTGCAAACCGGCGCACTATTTAACAGAAGAGCCCGCATTGACACAGATGCGACGGAAAAACGTTACTGTGAGATAAACCTGAACAATGGAGAACTGGTTGTTGCCGACAGGATTGACCGAGAGGGGCTTTGTGTAGAGAAGGCTTCGTGCATCCTGAAATATGAGCTTGTTCTGGAGAATCCTCTCGAGCTCCATCGGATCAGTCTACACATTCAGGATATTAATGATAACTCCCCACAGTTTGACGATGAATTGGTCAATCTAGAAATTCGTGAGTCTGCAGTGAGGGGAGCTCGTTTTGTGATAGAAGAGGCGCACGATGCGGATATAGGCCAAAATTCCGTCCAGCAGTACAGCCTTAAACACAACGATAATTTTATTTTGGCCACTAGTGGAAACACAATAGAGCTCGTTCTTGATAAAGAACTTGATCGTGAAAAACAACAGGACATTAATTTGCTACTTACAGCTCTGGATGGTGGCTCTCCTCAAAGATCAGGTACCGTGGTGATACACGTCACTGTCCTGGATGCTAATGATAATGTCCCAGTGTTTAGTCAGAGCGTCTATAAAGCCAGTCTGCCTGAAAACTCTTCTCTAGATACTGTAGTGGTCACAGTGAGCGCAACTGATGCAGACGAAGGAGTAAACGGAGATGTCACGTATGATTTCGGGCACGTTACAGAGGATGTGAAGAAGATATTTAGTATTGATCGGAAATTAGGTAAAATACAAGTAATTAGCAACGTTGACTATGAAGCTACTAAATCATTTGAAATAAGAGTAAAAGCTAAAGATGGCTTAGGGTTGTCATCTCATGCAAAGGTCATAATTTCTATCACTGATGTTAATGACAACGCCCCTGTGGTCAATTTGAAGTCTTTAACCAATGTCATACCAGAAAACATCCCACCTGGTACAGAGGTGGGCATCATTAACGTGCAGGACAGAGACTCTGAGACAAACGGACAGGTCCACTGCTCTATTCAGCAAAACGTCCCTTTTAAGTTAGTTCCCTCTATTAAAAACTATTATTCTCTGGTGACCACAGGACAACTGGACCGTGAACTAGTGTCTGATTACAACATTATAATCAGTGCCACTGACGAGGGCTCTCCCCCTCTGTCCTCCTCTAAAACTGTTCAGTTGTTTGTAGCAGACATCAACGACAACCCACCTGTGTTTGAGGAACAGTCCTACAGCGCATATGTGACTGAAAATAACAAAGCTGGCTCCATTTTATGTTCCGTCACTGCTCGAGACCCCGACTGGAGACAGAACGGTACAGTGATTTATTCTCTGTTACCTGGTGAAGTGAACGGTGCCCCGGTGTCCTCCTATCTATCAGTTAACGGAGACACGGGGGTGGTCCACGCTGTGAGGTCGTTTGATTACGAACAGTTCAGGAGTTTCAAAGTCCACGTGATGGCCAGAGACAACGGTTCTCCTCCGCTCAGCAGCAACGTGACTGTCAGTGTGTTCATATCGGATGTGAACGACAACTGTCCTCAGATCCTGTACCCCGCCCCGGAGGGCAATTCCTTCATGACCGAGCTGGTCCCCAAAGCTGCACACGGAGGCTCTCTGGTGTCCAAAGTGATAGCGGTGGACGTGGACTCCGGGCAGAACGCCTGGCTGTCCTATCATATTTTTAAATCCACCGATGCTGGACTTTTCACTATCGGTGTCCACAGCGGAGAGATCAGGACACAGCGGGACATTTCAGAGTCTGACAGCATGAAACAGAACCTTATTGTGGCAGTGAAAGATAACGGACAGCCCTCTCTCTCTGCCACCTGCTCCATGATGTTACTTATTTCTGATAACTTGGCTGAGGTGCCGGAACTGAAGGATATTTCTTATGATGAGAAGAATTCCAAACTGACCTCTTATCTGATCATCGCTCTGGTGTCTGTGTCCACCTTTTTTCTGACCTTCATCATCATCATCCTGGGTGTGAGGTTTTGTCGCAGGAGAAAGCCCAGACTGTTGTTTGACGGAGCAGTCGCCATCCCCAGCGCTTATCTCCCTCCTAATTACGCAGATGTCGACGGCACAGGAACTTTACGCAGCACTTACAATTATGACGCGTATCTGACGACAGGTTCTAGAACCAGTGACTTTAAGTTCGTATCATCTTATAATGACAACACACTGCCTGCTGACCAGACTCTGAGGAAAAGTCCATCAGACTTTGCTGATGCCTTTGGCGATTGTAATGGTTCTCCTGAGGTAGGAACTTGTGCCATGTAACCTGTACTAGTTTTACTAAGTACATAGAAGAAAAACATACACAAAGATACACAAAGAAACACAAACATATAATGTATATAGCCAACATTTTTCTAATCGTTTGAGTGTTTAAAGTACACAATTTTTTAACAAACACTTTGTCTGTGGTCAGTCAATTCGCTGTCCTTTGTGCTGAATGCTGATTTTTCTAATGCAGGTTTTTTTTTAATTGTTGACGTAATATTTCTTGTTTGTTATTACATTTTGTTTTGGGAGAGTAGTATTTCGTTTAGTTTGTTTTCTCAAAACTTTTATTACTGTAGTTTTATTTTATTCCCATAGACTATAGCTGAATTTGTTGCTGTTAGAATACCGGTGTTTATCGGTTTTTGAATCACTTGAGTTGAGACGTTACTACCTGAAAGACTTAAATGTCACAATAGTTTGTTTTTAAATTGTGATTTAATAATGTTTGTATAGTTTACGTTTACAAAAAAATAAAAAATAATAATACGGAGGGATAGGTAGCCAAACTTTCTGCATTGGCCCAAATATTACTTATTTATTATTCAAAAAATCTGAAATCAGCTGCACAGTTTCAACACGTGTTAGAACAAATTAAAAATTTGATTTGAAAAAGAAACAAACATGCAATTCTGTGTTGAATCTCACAGTGTCAAACTCACTTTGGTTTTACAGAAACCAGATATCGTACAAGTGCTTTTCCTGCCTCTATTGCAATTTCAAGCTTCCTGAACCTTGTCTGTACTGTGAATGGTGACAGATAGTAAATTCACACTGATTTCGTTTAACATTTTACACAAACTACATTTTATCAAAGCTCTTGCTCTGCTTAACATGAGTTTTTTTTTCTTTTTTTTTTCTTTCTCTAGTTCTTCACTGCTCCTTATTAAAATCATACTAGCACATTCTCTCTTAAACTCTCTTGCATTTCGAAGCTATTTTACATAAAGGTGGCATATTTTTCCCAATGCAGACAAAATTCGTGCTCCTGCTGCTTCTCCAGACATCTAGACTTTCGCTCTTTTTTTGTTTGTTTTGTATATTGATAATATACATTTTGAGTTTTTTATATGCTTGTGTTGATGGGAAATTATAGTGACAGTACATACAGTCAACCTTGCACATGATAACAAGAGGATGTAATGTTACTGCAGAGTGTTATATACTCTGTAAGAATATTATTTAGGTTTATATACATAAATTGGTTGTTGACCTCACATAGCTTACAATTGCCTTGAGTGTGATGTCTTGTAGAATCGAACTGATCTGTTGTGTTGCTGTGGAGAGATGTGTAGCACCTACCAGAGGGCAGACAGAGAATCAAACAATGAAAGAGGTGGGGTATCTATGATTTATCTTCTTCTCTCCACTGCCTTTTATTCAGAAAGCACATGAATCCTAAATATTAGGTGATATTTTGCTGCTTGTGATATATATTTTTGGAGACTTAACGACCTGTTGCTCCTATTGTTTTTGAGACAGACAACACTGTGTGTCAGGGGAGTCGTGAGAGCAACACATCATTAAAAAAACACTAACCTGTACGAAGTTGCAAAATATTGTTTAGAGTTCCAATGTATTGTGCAGTTGTTGACTTTACTGTCCAACCCCTTTTGCCTCAAACATACTGTAGATGTGATTTAACATTTACTTACTACAGCCTCATCTTATTTTGGTCTCATTTAGGATGCTATTGCGATTACTATAAAATGTATTGCAAGTGTCTTATAGCACACTGTCACATTGTTGTAATTATCCTCTCAAACTCTTGGTGACGCTCTCTTATAATGCCTGACTCATGGATTCTATGTCGTGTCTCATCCTATCTGTGTCAGTGGAACTGGAGTATTGGGTTAGAGCCGATGGCTGTGTATGCTTGCGTGGGTGCATATAAAGAAGAGCAGAAGAGAGAAATTGAGTGTGTGTGTGTTTGTGTGAAAGAGAGAGAGCGCAAGAGAGAACTAGAGCAGTAGTGAAATGGGGCTAGAGGGAGGAATTCAAGCTGACAGATTCCCTAATAGCGCATGAATAACTCAGCTAGAGAAGCAGGAAACCTTTGAATTACTGCACCATTTTCAGTTTGATAGTTATATGTATATGTTTAGGATTTAGCAGTGATAGCAACACTGTATCTGTTTCTGAAAGAGTGTTCATTAATGGAGCAGCGAATGGACTCAAAATGGTGGCTTTTTTTTTTTTTTTCCTGCCTGTTTTTTGGTGTTTCGCATGGGGAAGTGCGTTATGTCCTTCCAGAGGAGGTGCAGCGCGACTCGGTGATCGGAAACGTTGCACGGGACCTGGGGCTGAAGGTGACGGAGCTTGGTGCCCGTCGAGCGCGGGTTGTTGCCGAAGGAACTAACCAGTTGTGTGAACTGGACACTGCGTCAGGGAGTCTTTTGATCAGCCAACGGATAGACCGAGAGGAGCTTTGCGCGCAAGCCACTGTATGCACCCTTCAGTATCAGTTCCTGGTTGAAGATCCCCTTCAAGCATACAGCGTAGTTTTGGATATTAAAGATATAAATGACAACAGTCCAGCGTTTGCTTCAGGGGAGATAAAACTAGATTTAGTTGAATCCACAGTTCTGGGGAGGCGCTTTCCTTTGGAGAGCGCGCATGACCCCGATCTGGGCACCAACTCTATCCATGAATACAAACTGAGCCCAAATGACCATTTTGCACTGGAAATGAGCTCCCAACTAAACGGCAATGCGTATCCGGAACTTGTTCTTAAAAAGGCTTTGGACCGTGAAGCACAAGCTGAACATATACTGAAAATCAGTGGACTTGACGGTGGAAATCCAGTAAGATCAGGAACTGCTTCTATTCACATTCGTGTTTTGGACGCAAACGATAATGTCCCAGTTTTTAGCCTAAAATTATACAAAGCCTCTGTGCCAGAAAACTCGGCCATAGGAACTCTTATAACAACGTTGAATGCCACGGACTTAGATGAAGGTGTTTATGGAGGAGTCACTTATTCATTCAGTCATCTGTCAGACAAAATGGGAGGCGCAATTGAAATTAATCCCGTGAGTGGAGAAGTTCGGGTTGCGGGTCCTATTGACTATGAAGAGGCCGTTACGCACGAGCTGGATGTTCAGGCTAAAGACGGCGGTGGTCAGGCCTCTCATTGTAAACTTATAATTGATGTAATTGATGTAAACGACAATAAACCTGTAATAGAAATAAAGTCAGCCTCCGCTAACGTGGCTGAAGACTCTAAACCAGGAACTATGGTTGCTCTGATTAATATTAATGACATGGACACTGGGAGCAGCGGACGCGTCACATGTACTATCCCAGACAATGTTCCATTTAAATTTATATCAGAGGTCAAAAACTATTACATGTTAGTGACTGAGGGAATATTAGACCGGGAAATTCAACCTGAGTATAACATCGCAGTTACTGCCACTGATGCTGGCTCCCCCTCACTCTCCAGTGTAAAAGTTCTAACGATTGTGGTTAATGATATAAATGACAACTCCCCGACTTTTACGCATAGTGAGTACAATGCCAACATCTTTGAAAACCAACCTGTTGGCACGTATGTGTTGAAAGTGGAAGCAAAAGACTTTGACGACGGCTCCAACGCTAAACTCATGTACAAAATATCCGAAAGCTCTGAAGTGTCTTCTTTTCTTACCATAAACTCAGACACAGGGGAGCTGTTCACAGCACGACTCTTTGATTACGAACAGACAGTTCATTTCCAAATCAAGGTGTTAGCTCGAGATGGAGGCGATCCGCCACTTTCTGCCAGCTGCAAAATAAACGTTTTTATTAAAGACCAAAATGACAATGCGCCTGTTGTTCTATACCCTGTCCAAACCAGCGGCTCCATTGCTGAAGACATGGTGCCAATTGAAGCGCCTAGAGGCTACCTGGTTACTAAAGTTGTAGCTGTGGACGCCGACTCGGGCCATAACGCTTGGCTTTCCTACAAAATAATTAAAGCAACGAGGCCCAGCCTGTTTATGGTGGGTCTGCATACAGGGGAAATTAGGACAATGCGAGCTTTCTTGGAGGACGATGAGCCGAAACAAACTGTTGTCATTTTAGTGACTGATAACGGGCCCGAGTGTCTTTCTGCCACTGCGACAGTCAGTATCACAATTGGTGATGGGCTGCCTGTTTTAAACGAGTTTTTTGAGTTCGCAGATGAATCAAAGGGCAGCGACAACTTAACGCTCTATTTAATTATCGCTCTTTCAACCGTGACATCTCTTTTTATCCTTTTAATCAGTGGGGTGTTTTATTTCAAGCTCTGCAGGCGTGGTTATGTTTACCGTTCAACCCCAACTAGTCTCCCCGTTTTCCCCACCACCTACTACCCACCTAGTTTTACAGATTTAAGCCGTTGTGGTACTCTGTTGAATGATGAGCGGTATGATTCCTTCTTGACTACTGGGTCGTGGAGAGGCGATTTTCGATTCAGCTCCAACACAGACACTGACACACTGAAGAAGAGAAGTGCAGCTTATCAAAAGAGCACGTTAAGGCGCGCCAGCACAGACAGAGCTAGTTTGAAGGTGAGAGCAGGTGCACCGCATCCTTGTTACGTTGTTCAATGAGCTTCGCCCCATAACACGAGATAAAAGTTATCTCTGCCCGGTGAATTGAACGTGGCCCTTCTGACTGTCATATACGTGAAGTTCCTCCAATGTCCTGGTGGTTGTACTGCTAAAAAAAACACATGTTGAGATATTATATGTTTAAAAGGTGAACATTAGAACATTATACAATGGAAATACCTGTGCATGAATATGTGGTGTATGCATGAATATGTTCTGTAATGTTCTTTTAACCAACTGATTTTAAACAAATATGGCAGACTTCTCCTTTTGAAATAGCCTATCTCCTGGAACTTTTTTCAAATGTAGTATGATAATAAATGAGTTATTCTATATTTGTTTTGATTGAATTGAGTTTCTGTGTGAGCAGACGATTGTGGTTTGACCCTAGTCTTACTAATTTTGTTTGCCTGCCTATTTCAATCGTCAACTTTTTCACTACACTTAGTTATCTACATTTCACCACCTTGTGCAACGTTGCTTTAATGTGATGCGATTGGCTTTTGTAAGGCCCCCACCCTATATCAACTAAACAGGAAACAGAGGGATAATGAAGAACATAGATACTCGTGATGTCTCATTAAATGCTCAGATCTGATATGACTTGTTAAACAGAATATAACATTTGGCTGTGTCTCATGTCCACATTCAAAATGCAATAGACCCGTTTGACTGCCCTATCACAGTCTTGTAATCGTCTGAGAAATGAAAAAGGCTCTTGTCTTAGCTGTAAATGTTTTGCTTTGTCTCCGGTTTATTTTTCTTTTCCTAATCTGATTGACACACTTTTATTTAAAGTCCATTTCACATAGGAAGACAACGCAGACATGTTTTGATAATGCTATGCTGTGTGCTCACAAAATAGATGATTTGTTATGTGGCAGAGACAGATTACTGCTTTGCACTGTATGTCCTGAATATAGCAATATGTAAAGAGATGTATGTATGTGTTTAATGAAAATAAACCTATATAGATTGCGTTATACTTCTCTGTTGGCCTAATGATCGTTTGCTCAATACTTTAAGGGAAACCAATAGGGGTATAACAATTATGGTTGGCATAAAAAATTCAAGGTAGCTTGAAGTAGGAAACTAAGAAAAAGAACAACTGATAGCAACTGACACTTTTTAAAGTTTTTTTTTTTTACATAGATTTAAGAGAGATTGGCATGAATGATGTATTTTATAATAATTTTTCATCTGGTAGAATATTACATTTAAATTAAGTGCTGTAGTTCATTGTCTGACTTATAGGGTGACATTAGAATTTCACTATAATCTGCTTTATCCAAGTTATCTCTACTTTACTTTACTGTTTCTTTATGTTTTGTGTTAGACAGCATGGTTAAGTGTATTAACATGTTTATCAGCAAATCTCTTAGTTCCTCTTAATTCTTCATTTTGGCACCAAATGTGGAAAACACACTATTACAACAAATATACACATCATACACAATTGATACAATGCAACATATTTAGGCTATATGTTTTTTGTTCTCTTTACCACGAATTTCGTACATAGGTTTTAAAGTTGGGATGAAACAAATTATGAATTTGTTTTATAGAAAAATGCAAAACAACTTGCTTGTTCTCTTGTTATCAGAAAATAAATACCATAACATTCTAATATCTTTATTTTTAAGTACTAAATACGCATATTGAGGAAAGGGTGGTTCCTTTTAAAAAGTTAAGATCAGAGATTTTTATGTTGTTTCTTAAGCTAAGATATATACGATACATAAATAGTGGTATTATACTTTATTGCTTTTTGAGACTCACATTTGGCAAGTTCTAATAAGTACTTTTTTCTCCTGAAGACACAAAAAATTCTGTCATTAAATAATAACAAATGTCAGTACAAACACGTCACTTTTAAAATAAATAACAATAAACAACAGAAAAACGTTTTTATAATCACCTGTGTTATTTTGGAGCTGCACTCAAGTCAGTGGTTAGAGTCTTACAAAACTGATAAATGCTGATGTGTGTTTCTGTGTCATGTAAAATGGCTATGTGTTTATTCCTGCTTGCTGCTGACTGTGTCATGCAGAGAGGTTTTGTCAAAAGAATCCCCATGTCAATTCATGTGTCTTCCTGTTTGTGTTGTTGCCGCAGGCTCATATGTGCTCCTAATTTCAGCAATGGTAAAATGAAAGCAACGATGCAACACTTATTTTCTTTTTGTTTTATTTTTGTATCTAGGTCACAACAACACTGTTTTAGGCAGTGTGACTGACCTATTGGAAAACACTAATTTTGTCGATCAAACAGCATGGCTGATTTAAATTAACACAAGCGTCACAGAGTTTTTATCAATGACATACTATCCATAGTTTTGTTTTATGGAAGAACTTTATGCAGAAGAGGGGATGGAATGTTGAAAACATGATGAACCGTGATAAAGGTCATTTTAGGAGTGTATATTTGTGCCTGCACTCTGGGTTTATGCATTTCAAAGAAAGAACCTTTGACTTCGTAATTGTGTGTTATTTTATGCAGTCTTATTGTTATCATGTTATCATTCTTGATAATTAATAATTAAAAAAATAATCACATGAGGTAAGTTAAGTGTCGCTTCAAGAGCCATTCAACTGCAGGTTACATCGGAGTTGAAAGCTGTTTCAGTGGCAACAATTTAAAGGTGCCTGGTCTACAGTACCTGACAGTCAAACACATTTGTGTTTCTTCATACTGCTTTGGAGTGAGTAGAAAGTGGAGCACAACAGTAACGTGTGAAATAATGTGATAAAAGGTTCGTTTCCAGGACCCATGTTAACTCTTTCTTTTTCTCCTTTCTTTTCTTGGTGCACT
This sequence comes from Channa argus, assembly GCF_033026475.1. Lineage (NCBI taxonomy): Eukaryota > Metazoa > Chordata > Actinopteri > Anabantiformes > Channidae > Channa > Channa argus. Next base: position 13,796,434 of record NC_090206.1, read on the forward strand.
TCCTGAATGGACTTCCCTTTAAAAAAAAACAGGTATGATGCATTACATTTTCATTTCTCTTTAAATCTATTACATACAATGACTTTCATTACTCTGATATGTTAATATTAGAGTCCCAACCCCACACCCAGCATTATGATCATGATCAATAAGAAACAGGACTAACCGAAATTCAGTTTCTATATCTTTTCCGTTGTTTTTTTTTTCTCTATACAACAATTGTTTAGAAACCAGACAACATATATGTTTTTAAGAAAGAGATGCATCCTAAATGCTGCTTTGAAAGCAGCATATTTATGTACGACTGAAATTGTAGTCAAAGTAAAACAGGCAGCTGCATTGCTCTGATCTTTGAGTTCTGTGTGATTCTACCCTCTGTTTTTCACCGTATGTTATTAATAATCCTGACTGTTGCTATGCAGTCGTTGCTTGAATAATGCACAGTCAAGATGTGCAAAATGTCTGGGTGTGTATCAGTATTGTGTGAACACTGGGATGATACAAGGCACTAGTGACCCGAAAAAATGAAAGAAGAAGTCATTTCTGTTCGTGGTATCATGCAGAGGCACGCAGAGAAGACTTTTCTGCTTTAAAATGTGTGAATCATGCATGTGGATTTGTGTTGCTGTATGTTAATTTCACTCAAATGTAGGTCACACGGCTGCGGGAGGAGGAGAGAGATTATATTTTTTTATTTATCTATCTGTCTATCTGTCTATATATCTGTCTATCTATATGTCTATCTGTTTATCTGTCTGTGTCTGCAACATTTATTTAATGCATATATCCATCTTAACATTATAAAAAAATATAGTTTGTTCTATTATATTTCAGATGTTAAGGCTGGAACAATTATCCTACACATTACAAACTATCCCCAGTTTGTAGGCATAACCAGTTGGGGTAGAAACAATAATCCGTGCAGATACTGAGAAGACATAATATATTTGTTAGTGATTATAAAATAGCGCAAGTCTAAACAGACATACTCATTTCTATTTTGTTTTGTTTTTGTTTTTGTTTTGTTTTTTTGGGGGGGGATGTTGATATTGGTGTTGTGGATGCATAGTAATAAAGTAACTAACGGCACTAATACACAAAAGCAGACAAACTAGACAGTGGTTCTCTCTCTGGTGTGCACACAAACCCATCATTGTGTTGTTTGAGTTAGTCACTGTTGGTGGTGCTGTTGCCTAAGCAAACTGCATTTACAATATCTGCCTTATCACGGAGACAAAGTCACCACCCGTCTTGGTAGGAAACAGTCTACCGTTGTTTTTATGTGCGCTCTAAGGCTCTAGTTTGCATGGTGGCATTGTATGGATTTGAAAGAAGACTACATACAGAATACCTGTATGGTAAATACTGTGAGTGAGATAGGACCACTAGATGCCTATGCGGTGTTATTTTACTGGGAAGACATGGATTATGTGAGCAAATCGGCCTCGTTGGACTGTAGAGTCTCCATTTTGCTTTTCTGCGTTGTGGCCACGGTTAGTGGACAAATCCGTTACTCTATACCAGAGGAGATGAGAAAAGGACTGTTTGTAGGAGACGTAGCAAAAGACCTGGGCTTGGATGTGAAAAGGTTGATCTCTGGTCGGGCCCGACTCGTTATAGATGGCGATTACAAATATGTAGAGCTCAACGACAACAAAGGGCATATTGTTGTCAATGAGCGAATCGACAGAGAAAAATTATGCGCCAAGAAATCTCCGTGTAGCTTTAGTCTAGAAATTGTACTCGAAGACCCACTTGAATTGTTTTCCATTACCATCGAAATACAAGATGTAAACGATCATGCTCCAGCCTTTCCCAAAAAGGAAATTAATTTGGAAATCAGTGAATCGACGCCTACAGGAACTGTGTTCTTGCTCGACAGCGCAGCCGACCCTGACGTAGGAATTAACTCTCTTCAAAGTTACTTATTAAAAACAAATGATCATTTTGTTCTTAAACAACACACTCGAGACGATGGGAGTAAATATGCTGAAATGATGCTTCAGAGCAGTTTAGACCGCGAGAAACAAAGCGAGCATACGCTTATATTAACAGCTGTGGACGGTGGGGAACCGCAGAGATCTGGGACCGTAAAGATCCATGTATCTGTTCTGGATGCCAACGACAACGCACCTCTTTTTACGCAGTCCTTATACAAAGCCTCTGTATTGGAAAATGTTTTGCGAGGCACTGTTATTGCTAGAGTCAGTGCCATTGATGCGGACCAAGGTTACAATGGTAACGTGACATATTCTTTCACTCACCTAGGGGAGGACTCATCCTGTGCTTTTGAAATAAATTCTTACACAGGGGAGGTTAAACTGACCGGTGAAATCGATTACGAGGTTTCTCCGAATTACGAAATAAACATTCAAGCTAAAGATCCGTGGGGTGTAGTGGGCGCGAGCAAATTAATTATCGAAATAGCAGATGTAAATGATAACAGCCCGGTTATCACAATGGCTTCATATTCTGGAAAGATTTCAGAGGATTCCACTCTTGGCACGGTTGTGGCGTTGATTAGTGTCCAAGATAAGGATTCCGGTAAAAATGGACAGGTTCATTTAAATATAGATGAAAACCTTCCTTTTAAAATAAAATCGTCTCTGAGAAACTATTACACATTGGTCACGGACCAAAACCTCGACAGAGAAAGGAGACCCAAATACAGCATCACTCTCACTGCTACAGATGAGGGCTCACCAGCCTTATCAAGCAGTAAAAGTGTGATCTTAGACGTTACTGATGTTAATGACAACGCACCCGTTTTCAACCAAACTGTTTACATGGCTCAGGTAAAGGAGAACAATTCACCTGGTGTTGCCCTTTTGCAGATCCACGCTACTGATCCAGATCAGGGTCAAAATGCACGCATATCATATTTTATTATTGACAGCGATGTTAATGGGAATCCTGCCTCCACATATTTCTCAGTCAATACGGAGAGTGGAGTAATTCAGTCTTTGCGTTCACTTGACTATGAGCAGGTCAAAGAGTACAAAATAACTATTAAAGCACAAGATGGAGGTTCACCGCCACTCACTAGTAACATAACGGTCATTGTGCGTGTCCAAGACCAGAACGACAACCCTCCTCAGGTGCTCTACCCAGTCCAGACTGGTGGCTCTCAGGTGGCTGAAATGGTGCCTCGTTCAGCAGATGTGGGCTATCTGGTCACTAAAGTGGTGGCTGTGGATGTGGACTCTGGACAGAATGCCTGGCTCTCCTATAAACTGCAGAAAGCCACAGACAGGGCGCTGTTTGAAGTGGGCTTACAGAATGGAGAAATAAGAACTATCCGCCAAGTCACTGATAAAGATGCTGTCAAACAAAGACTCACTGTTATAGTGGAGGACAACGGACAGCCCTCTCGTTCAGCTACAGTCATTGTTAACCTGGCGGTGGCGGTGGCCGACAGCTTCCCTGAAGTGCTGTCGGAGTTCACTGACTTTGCAAACGACAAGGAGTACAATGACAACCTGACTGTTTACTTAGTGTTGGCTCTGGCTGTAGTTTCCTTCCTGTTCATCACGTGTTTAGTGGTTATTATATCAGTGAAAGTCTACAGGTGGAGACAGTCTCGCGTCCTGTATCACTCCAGCCTCCCTGTGATTCCGTATTATCCACCACGTTACTCAGACACTTTGGGGACAGGGACTCTCCAACACGTGTACAATTACGAGGTGTGCAGGACGACTGACTCCAGAAAGAGTGACTGTAAGTTGGGCAGAGCCGGTAGCCAGAACGTGCTGATAATGGACCCCAGTTCATCAGGGACGATGCAGCGGAAACAGAGTGAAAAAAGCATCCTGGATGAACCAGACTCTCCTCTAGAGGTTGGTGGAAACACGTAGACACTTTTTGGTCTCTTATATAGTTTAGCTGCATTGATAACGAACAGTTAAATGCAATGAGGTCACTTGCAGCGACATGGACAGTATTTCAGCTGGTTTATGTCGTGTATCTTGCAAAGTTAAGCAGTGGGAATTACAGCTTGCTGACATACGTGTACAATTACGTGGTGTGCAGTACGACTGACTCCAGAAAAAATGATATAAAATATATGGCACCAATAAGTCAACGTTTGGTAAATACCAATAAGTCAACGTTGGTTGACACTGGGCCTGAAACTCTACAGGATGGACTCTCTAAAGCAGTCATCAGGAGTATATCTCATGTCTGCTCTGATGAGCTGGAAAGACCCATAGGCTCTGTCTTCTCTAAAAACAAGAATTTGATAAAAATTCAAAGCTACATACAATATCTTTATTGTTGTTGTTGTTGATTTTAGCACAACGATGCTGCTTTGCACAGAGCACAGTACGATGTTTAAATGACCGGCCTCTGCAGATCTTTCGCTGCCCGTGGTGCTGAAGTGCAGCTTCATATAGAGACCGTTTTGTCTGTTTTCTTGTTATGTTTATCGACTTTGGTTTACTTTGACGAGAAATTAATAGAATGTAATTCAACAATTCGATATCCTATACTGTTTCAGCCTTTACTACTATGTTGCTGGTACCTCAACTTTTAACTTCTTTTCCTTCCACCATCGCCTGCATTGTGTTATGCGGGCGTGCAAAATACTAATTGCAATAAAAGTTGTCTAAATTCATGATATTACCACGTAAGACCACGTTGTAGATCGATAAATGATAGTTATTTTTTTACTGCATGTTTTTTGCCACCTAGTTTTTTGTCACTGCACACATGAGTAATCTGTAATTACATGTGTGTCTTTGTGTTAATTTAATATAGATCTCCGAATACATCATTTTGCCACCACGAAACATTTTTTATTTATAAATATTAGATTCAGAGACAGACACCGATTATATCGTTTTATTTAATACCCTATGTTCTGATGGCATATAAATGTAAGATCAGAATGAACTGTAATAAATAGTTTGATGACAGTATCATCCCAGATAATAAATTCACAGGCTTTGATATCTGTTTATCCGAGTTTCATATTTAAACCTCTAAGTGACGCTGTTGCCTGGTAAATCAATTCTGATGAACATAGTGAGGCAGTACTGTTCCCTCCCTTGTCGTTGCGTTTTAAAAGAGAATGTGATCTGCGTTTCATAAGAGGTGGGACTCATCGCATACACAGTCGATTTATACCGATTCAATACACCATCGATATTAATTTGAGATGTTTTTATTCTTCACTAGGGTAAAATCTTGATTTAGTTTTTCTTTTTGCTTCGACACTCTGTTCTTACATGGCATTAGAACAAGACAATTGGAATATAGGAGGAAGATGGCGACTGTTTGGACGATTACAGAGGGCTGTGTTTATTTTCCTATGTATTTCTCTTAATCAAGCCGTGGCACAGATTCGGTATTCTATTCCAGAGGAGATGAAGAAAGGGTCTCTTGTTGGTAACGTCGCACAGGACCTTGGTTTGGATCTAAGAAGGCTCCGTTCTGGTCGAGCCCGTATTGTGACCGGAGAGAACATCCAGTACACCGAGCTAAAGACAGACAAAGGGATTCTAGTCGTTAACGAGAGAATAGACCGAGAGCAGCTTTGTGGAGACGTGACGCCCTGTAGCTTTACCTTTGAGATTTTGCTGGAAAACCCAATGGAGCTGCACCCTGTGACCATAGAAGTACTGGACGTGAATGACAACGCTCCCACTTTTCAGAACAGTCACGTAGAATTTGAAATAAGTGAATCAGCTGCGCTCGGATCCCGTTTTGTTTTAGAGAGTGCGGATGATGCTGATGTTGAAGGAAACAGTCTGCAAAACTACATTTTAACACCGAACGATAATTTTGTTTTGAAACAGCATGTTAATCCTGACGGCAGTAAATATGCTGAGATGGTGCTGCAGAAAGCCTTAGACAGAGAAGAACAGCCACGCCTGCTGTTAAAACTGTTGGCTGTAGACGGCGGAAATCCACAGAGATCAGGTACAATAAATGTAGAAGTTAACATTCTGGATGCCAATGATAATGCGCCCGTGTTTAATCAGTCAGTGTACAAGGCGGCAGTGACTGAAAACGCAGCGAAAGGCACTCATATTGTGACCGTAAATGCAAGCGACATAGACAGCGGTTTGAACGGTAAAGTAACATATTCTTTTTCCAAATCAAAAGCAGGAGCAGCTGATCTGTTTGACATAGATGAGGCTACTGGAAGAATATATGTTGCAAAGCAGATCGATTTTGAGAAAGACAAAAAAATTGAGTTCAGAGTTGAAGCTAAAGATCAAGGAGGATATACAGATTCAAGCAAAGTTGAAATTGAGGTAATCGATGTAAATGATAACGCGCCGGTCATCAACGTTATGTCATTCACCAGTCATGTGTCGGAAGACTCCCCTGCTGGTACCACCGTTGGCATAATTAATGTTAAAGATCTTGACTCCGGTGAAAATGGACAAGTAAGGTGCAGGATTGAAGGAGGCGTTCCGTTTAAAATTAAATCTAATGTGCGAAATTATTACGCACTGATAACAGATTCTGCATTAGATCGTGAAAATCAATCAGAGTGCAACATCAGCGTTATTGTTTCAGACGCAGGCTCACCTCCCCTCTCGACCGTAAAAACCTTTTATCTAAAAGTTTCGGATGTCAATGACAATTCCCCTGTGTTTTCACGCAGCATTTATAGTGCGATGATTACAGAAAACAGTTCTCCTGGACTTTCTGTATTAAGTGTTTATGCGAAAGACCCTGATGAAAACCAGAACGCCCGTGTTTCTTATATTTTAGAAGATTATGAGATTGGAGGATCTCCCGCATCTGAATATGTATCTGTTAATGCAGCAAACGGAGTAATCAATGCAATCCGTTCATTTGATTATGAGCAAATGAAACAACTGGTATTCACCGTCAAAGCGAAGGATGGAGGCTCTCCTCCACTCACTAGTAATGTGACAGTGAAAATACTGGTCCAGGACCAGAACGACAACCCTCCTCAGATTCTCTACCCAGTCCAGACTGGTGGCTCTCAGGTCGCTGAAATGGTGCCTCGTTCAGCAGATGTGGGGTATCTGGTCACTAAAGTGGTGGCTGTTGATGTGGACTCTGGACAGAATGCCTGGCTCTCCTATAAACTGCAAAAAGCCACAGACAGGGCGCTGTTTGAAGTGGGCTTACAGAATGGAGAAATAAGAACTATCCGCCAAATCACTGATAAAGATGCTGTCAAACAAAGACTCACTGTTATAGTGGAGGACAACGGGCAGCCCTCTCGTTCAGCTACAGTCATTGTTAACGTGGCGGTGGCCGACAGCTTCCCTGAAGTGCTGTCGGAGTTCACTGACTTTGCACACGACAAAGAGTACAATGACAACCTGACTTTTTACTTAGTGTTGGCTCTGGCTGTAGTTTCCTTCCTGTTCATCACGTGTTTAGTGGTTATTATATCAGTGAAAATCTACAGGTGGAGACAGTCTCGCGTCCTGTATCACTCCAGCCTCCCTGTGATTCCGTATTATCCACCACGTTACTCAGACACTTTGGGGACAGGGACTCTCCAACACGTGTACAATTACGAGGTGTGCAGGACGACTGACTCCAGAAAGAGTGACTGTAAGTTGGGCAGAGCCTGTAGTCAAAACGTGCTGATAATGGACCCCAGTTCATCAGGAACGATGCAGCGGATACAGAGTGAAAAGAGCATCCTGGATGAACCAGACTCTCCTCTAGAGGTTGGTGGAAACACGTAGACACTTTTTGGTCTCTTATATAGTTTATCTTCATTGATAATGAACAGTTAAAGGCTATGATGTCACTTGCAGCAACATGGACAGTATTTCAGGTTTAAATATGATGTTTTTGCACATATCTTGCTAAGTTAAGCAGTGGAAACCACAGCTTGTTGACATAAAAAAAGGTCTATTTGTTTTTAATTCACCAGATGTTTCTATATTTTTCAAATTAACGTATCTCATGTGCGTAATATTGACAGTTATAAATCCTGGGGTAGTAGAGTCCAGGCTGTACTAACAAAAGTGCTACATAATTTGTAGTAAAGTTTGTTTTAAAAGTGCTATAAGCTCGTATACAACCATGTATACATATATGCCCATCCATCACCGCCACTCCATCTTCTTAGTCACTGGCTGCAGAGTATCAATTTCCACCACAGTGTATCTATCACATTAGGAGCCCATTTTACTGCTGAACCTAATCTCTTAAAATAGATTTATGCAGATCGAAATGTCGCATATAAGAGACATCCTTATAACATCATTTACACTGTAAATTTTTGCAAGCAAACGTTTTACTATCCTTAGAACCATGGTAATGATGATCATCTGATCCCACAAACGAAGGGGTGTTGGGACTATTCACCACTAGCTTTGTTGTACTACTTTTTTTAAAGAGTCAAAATCCAAGTTATTTATTTTGCTTTTACATAGCTTTTTTCCAATGCAGTGTTTATGCCCCCACCTTTATTTACAGTTCAATGTCGTGAGTTACATTATGTAATTCAGAAAGTCTCTCTATAAACCCAGATTTTCCTTTCAGTAGATGTAATCATGATAATTCTTCCAGGCTTTTACTAATGTGGCCTGAAAGTAGACCTTATTTGATGTTCACCTTTTAGACTCTAAGTGACGCTGTTGATCAGTAAAATATTTTATGTGCTGTGTCGTCATTCAGTCCATCCTTTGACTGCTGGGCAGTGAAGAAAGCTCGCTGTGTGTAGTAGAGCTCAGGGGCGAAAACGGTCTGACGGACGCTCTTGTAAAAGTAGACGTGTTAGACATAATCAGGAAACTGATATATAAGAACTTTCGTCATATTATTTGGATATTAAAGGACACCTTTTTGATTTGTTTTTGCCGGGATGGCAACTCGAAGATCTCCCATCCCCATATCTTTAAAATGGCGATTGTTTTTTGGGTTGAGACTGCAAAAGGGGCTGCTTATGTTGCTGCTTTACGTGTTTAACATGGTAGGTTGCCAGATTCGATATTCTGTACCAGAGGAGATGAGGAAAGGCTCTGTTATTGGTAATGTAGCTCAAGATCTTGGTTTGGATCTGAAAAGGCTCCGCTATGGTCGTGCCCGTATCGTGACCGGAGAAAGCGTCCAGTACACAGAGCTGAACACAGACAAAGGGATTCTAGTCGTAAACGAGAGAATAGACCGCGAGCAGCTTTGTGGAGACATAACGCCATGTAGCTTCAGTTTTGAGGTAATATTAGAGAATCCAATCGAATTACACACAATAACAGTTGAAGTTTTGGATATAAACGATCACGCTCCGGAATTTCCAAACAAAGACAAGCCTATCAGTTTAGAAATAAGTGGATCAGCTGTAGTGGGAGAACAATTTCCACTGCAGAGTGCGGAGGATTTAGATGTGGGCAAAAACGCCTTGCAAAATTATATTTTATCGGCAAACAATAATTTCATATTGAACAAGCATGCTAATCCAGATGGAACTAGATATATCGAAATGGTGCTGCAGAAGCCTTTAGACAGAGAACAGCGTCCAAATTTGTCTTTGAAACTAATCGCAGTTGACGGAGGAACACCTCAAAGATCTGGTGAACTAAATATAGATGTCACTGTCTTGGATGTTAATGACAACGCTCCAATTTTTAACCAGTCAGTTTATAAAGCATCAGTCATTGAAAACACAATGAAAGGCACAAGCATCATCACAGTAAATGCCACAGATGCTGACAGTGGTTCAAATGGACTAATTGAATACAGTTTGTCTAAAATAAAGGGAGGTGCAGCAGATATATTCAGCATTGACGAAAATAGCGGAACAATTTATGTTTCTGGTCAAATAGATTATGAGAAAGACAGAAAATATGAGGTGAGGGTAGAGGCTAAAGATCAAGGTGGACTAACCGGAACAAGTAAAGTTATTTTGGAGGTTCATGATGTCAATGATAATCCACCAGTTGTAAATATTATGTCATTTTCTAGCCCCGTTTCAGAAGATGCTCAGCTTGGTACAACGATTGCAGTTCTAAACATTAAAGACGCTGACTCGGAGGAAAATGGACAAATAAAATGTTCTATACGTGGTAAACTTCCATTTAAAATCGAATCTTTTCTAACAAACTATTACAATTTAATCTCAGATCAACATTTTGATAGAGAATCCCTCTCTGATTACAACATAACTATAACAGCCACGGATTGTGGCTCCCCTCCACTTTCTAGCTTAACTACGTTGCATCTTAAGATCTCCGATGTAAACGACAACGCGCCAGTATTTGATAAAAATAGTTATTATGCTCAAATCACAGAAAACAATTCCCCAGGAGTTTCTATATTTGCTGTCAGTGCTCGTAATTCCGATTGGAATCAAAATGCCAGAGTCTCGTATCTTTTAGAGGATACTCGGGTCAGTGGTAGTCCAGATTCTGCTTTTGTGTCCTTAAACACTGAAACTGGAGTTATTAGCGCAGTTCGCTCCTTTGATTATGAACAAATTAAAGAGCTTCAGCTGGTTGTAAAAGCGCAGGATGGAGGCTCTCCTCCACTCACTAGTAATGTGACAGTGAAAATATTGATCCAGGACCAGAACGACAACCCTCCTCAGGTCCTGTACCCAGTCCAGACTGGTGGCTCTCAGGTGGCTGAAATGGTGCCTCGTTCAGCAGATGTGGGCTATCTGGTCACTAAAGTGGTGGCTGTGGATGTGGACTCTGGACAGAATGCCTGGCTCTCCTATAAACTGCAGAAAGCCACAGACAGGGCGCTGTTTGAAGTGGGCTTACAGAATGGAGAAATAACAACTATCCGCCAAATCACTGATAATGATGCTGTCAAACAAAGACTCACTGTTATAGTGGAGGACAACGGGCAGCCCTCTCGTTCAGCTACAGTCATTGTTAACCTGGCGGTGGCCGACAGCTTCCCTGAAGTGCTGTCGGAGTTCACTGACTTTGCACACGACAAGGAGTACAATGACAACCTGACTTTTTACTTATTGTTGGCTTTGACTGTAGTTTCCTTCCTGTTCATCACGTGTTTAGTGGTTATTATATCAGTGAAAATCTACAGGTGGAGACAGTCTCGCGTCCTGTATCACTCCAGCCTCCCTGTGATTCCGTATTATCCACCACGTTACTCAGACACTTTGGGGACAGGGACTCTCCAACACGTGTACAATTACGAGGTGTGCAGGACGACTGACTCCAGAAAGAGTGACTGTAAGTTGGGCAGAGCCGGTAGTCAGAACGTGCTGATAATGGACCCCAGTTCATCAGGAATGATGCAGCGGCTACAGAGTGAAAAGAGCATCCTGGATGAACCAGACTCTCCACTGGAGGTTGGTTCATCAATATATTATTTTCTGTGTGTCATTTTGCTATTTGATTGTGTATTTGCACACATAAAAAACCGCTGCACAATAAGCCGTCGTTTTCAGCACAATGGACAGCACTCACTTATTCTATTTAAATTCAAATTTACAACTTTGAAAAGTTTTATTTTTGATAATTTTGTGTTTATATTTCACATGGTATTGGTTTGAGTAGGTTTAATTTGGCATTACTGAAATGTTTTGCCACATTAAAATTTGTATTGCACAGCGTGAGTATTTTGTTTTCTAATCTTCAAAACATAGTTTTTTTGTATTTTGTATATTTTAATTTGTTACACCAAATATTAAACAGTGTATTTACATCCTATTCGTGGAATTTAATTGATGTGGTACAACTTTTATGTTTTTATTTTGTGTGCATTGTATTGCATCGTTTTGTTTTGTCACATCTTTGCAGTTTTAGAGGTAAAGCAGAATATTTTATTGTTTAGCATAATAAGGTGTTTAACATACTAATAAACTAGTTTTGATTATGTAACAATCAATAGAATTCCAGCCTTTCATACTGTGATAGTGAAGGCTGAAGACTAAATTTGTGCTGATTTTGGACTCTAAGGGACGCTGTTGATCAATCAATCTCAAACTCTACCATTCAGTCCCCTCCCTTGCTGTCGTAGCCTATGAGAGGACAACAGATCGTGTGTATTACGTGGGATGAAATTTGAGCAAAACAGCCTTCCGACAATTGGTAGTGCCATTAAAATAAAAAGAAAATTGTAAAGAGAAGATCTTTGTCGGCAGTGGTACAATTATTTAGTAAATGAAGAAACTATTTGATTAGATCGGCTTAGAAGAGATTTGTTTTCTCCCGCTATGGATTGTGGAATACTACCCTTTACTTGGTGCGTGAAATGGCGTTTTGGCTGCGGACAGACTTGGTGTTATCTGTTCTTCCTATTTTATTTCAGTCATATTGTCAGCGGGCATATGCGATATTCAATCCCAGAAGAGATGAAGAAGGGCTCTTTAATCGGTAATGTAGCAAAGGACCTTGGTTTGGATTTGAAGAGGCTTCGTTCTGGTCGTGCCCGCATTGTTACTGGAGAAAACATCCAGTACATCGAGCTGAAGACAGACAAAGGGATTCTAGTTGTGAACGAGAGAATAGACCGAGAGCAGCTTTGTAGAGACATAACCCCGTGCAGCTTCAGCTTTGAGGTGATTTTAGAAAACCCCATGGAGCTACATCAAATTACAGTTGAAATAATAGACATAAATGATAACTCGCCATCGTTTGAAAGGAATCGCATTCACTTTGAGATCAGTGAATCAGCTAATACTGGAGCTCGTTTTCCCCTGACCAGTGCGGAAGACCCAGATGTGGGTGGTAATGGACTCAGAGAATATTTTTTGACCGAGAATCACAACTTTGTTTTAAAGCAAAATTCGAATGCAGATGGAAAGAAATATGCAGAGATGGTGCTTCAGAAACACTTAGACAGAGAAACAAACCCGAATCTGTCTTTAAAGCTAATAGCTGTAGACGGTGGAACTCCGCAAAGATCTGGTACAGTAAATATAGACATCACTGTTCTTGATATCAATGATAATGCGCCTGTGTTTAATCAATCTGTCTATAAAGCTACAGTAATGGAAAACGCTCCCAAAGACACTTATGTTACCACTGTTAATGCGAGTGACGCAGATTTCGGGTCAAACAGTGTTGTGTCATACTATTTTTCAGACCTTAGCAGTGGTATGCGTGATTTATTTACCATAAATGAAAAAAACGGCATTGTTTTAATAACAGGCTTCGTTGATTATGAAAAGGACAAAAAGTACGAACTTCGAATTGAGGCTAAAGATCAGGGAGGTTTGACAGATTCTAGTAAAGTGATAATTGAAGTCACTGACGTAAATGACAACGCCCCTTTCATAAGTGTCATGTCATTCACTAGTCCAGTGTCTGAAGACTCTCCTCCTGGTACAACTATTGGCATTATAAATGTTAAAGACCTTGATTCAGGTGATAACGGACAGGTAACATGCAAAATCGAACAAAATGCGCCTTTCAACATAAAATCCACTTTAAGAAATTATTATACGTTGGTAACAGATACTCTACTGGATCGTGAAAGTGTTTCAGAGTATAACATCACTGTTGTAGCGACGGATGCAGGAATACCTTCTCTTTCAACAAAAAGAAGTTTTCATTTAAAAATTTCTGATGTGAACGATAATGCTCCAGTGTTTTCACAACGTGGTTACACTGCGTTTATATCAGAGAATAATTCTCCGGGTGTTTCTGTTCTAAAGATTAGCGCTGACGATCCCGATGAAAACCAAAACGCTCGTATATCATATATACTGGATGTGAATAACAAAGGCGGATCTACAGTATCTGACTATGTTTCTGTCTGTGCAGAGAGCGGAGTGATAGAAGTGGTTCGCTCATTTGATTATGAACAAATCAAACAGTTGGTTTTCGTGGTCATAGCGCAGGATGGAGGTTCTCCTCCACTCACTAGTAATGTGACAGTGAAAATACTGGTCCAGGACCAGAACGACAACCCTCCTCAGGTCCTCTACCCAGTTCAGACTGGTGGCTCTCAGGTGGCTGAAATGGTGCCTCGTTCAGCAGATGTGGGCTATCTGGTCACTAAAGTGGTGGCTGTGGATGTGGACTCTGGACAGAATGCCTGGCTCTCCTATAAACTGCAGAAAGCCACAGACAGGGCGCTGTTTGAAGTGGGCTTACAGAATGGAGAAATAAGAACTACCCGCCAAGTTACTGATAAAGATGCTGTCAAACAAAGACTCACTGTTATAGTGGAGGACAACGGGCAGCCCTCTCGTTCAGCTACAGTCATTGTTAACCTGGCGGTGGCCGACAGCTTCCCTGAAGTGCTGTCGGAGTTCACTGACTTTGCACACGACAAGGAGTACAATGACAACCTGACTTTTTACTTAGTGTTGGCTCTGGCTGTAGTTTCCTTCCTGTTCATCATGTGTTTAGTGGTTATTATATCAGTGAAAATCTACAGGTGGAGACAGTCTCGCGTCCTGTATCACTCCAGCCTCCCTGTGATTCCGTATTATCCACCACGTTACTCAGACACTTTGGGGACAGGGACTCTCCAACACGTGTACAATTACGAGGTTTGCAGGACGACTGACTCCAGAAAGAGTGACTGTAAGTTGGGCAGAGCCGGTAGTCAGAACGTGCTGATAATGGACCCCAGTTCATCAGGGACGATGCAGCGGATACAGAGTGAAAAGAGCATCCTGGATGAACCAGACTCACCTCTAGAGGTTAGTTGCAGTATGTAGACACTTTGCACAATTTATTTTTTTAAAACTGAAATGATGTTCACTAATAATAATAATAATAATAATACATATTATTATTAGTTATTAGTTTATTTTCAGTTATCATTATTATTAGCAATAATTTATTACTAATGTAGATTTCCATGCTTATTGTCTTTTTTTTTTTCTGTCATACCCTTTTAATAATTGGTTTCCAAAGCCTTTGGTGTTCACGTTTTGGGCTCTAAGCGACGCTGTTGAACAACAATATCATGTGTGTATTTGGCCTCCTTGTCTCAGTTCATAGCTGTTCTTCGTAATATCACATTCAAGCAGGATTAGAGAGACCACCAGGAAACGCTTTTTTCACATAAAAGAAAGGCATTTTGTGGGTTCTATCGAGTGTCTTTTTATTTCTTGTATGTGGACATTACAAAACAGGAAGAGTGAATGTTTCTGAATTCTGATCTTTGGATCTTGGATCTTTTTTAAACGTCACCTGTCGACATGGCGCATAAACCTCCACTTTGCAAATGGCGGTTGTATTTTAGACCTCAGCGGGTAATGTTTATTTTTTTACTTTACTTATTTAATCCCATAACTGGTCAGATCCGATACTCTGTACCAGAGGAGATGAAGAAGGGTTTTCTTATAGGTCATGTAGCACAGGACCTTGGTTTGGATCTGAAAAGGCTCCGCTCTGGGCGGGCCCGTATCGTGACCGGAGAAAACATTCATTACACTGAGCTGAAGACAGACAAAGGAATTCTAGTCGTGAGTGAAAGAATAGACCGAGAGGAGCTTTGTGGAGACATAACCCCGTGCAGCTTCAGCTTTGAAATTATTCTTGAAAATCCAATGGAGCTACACCATGTAACTATAGAAGTGTTAGATGTGAATGATTATCCTCCGGTATTTAAAAAATCGGATATTATGTTAGAAATTAGCGAGTCAGCTAACATTGGGGCGAAATTTGTGTTGGAAAGTGCAGAGGATCCTGATGTTGGAATAAATGGACTGCAAAACTACGTTTTAACCCCAAACGAAAATTTTGTTTTAAAAGAGCGTGTAAATCCAGACGGGAGTAAATATGCAGAGATGGTGCTTCAGAAACAGTTAGACAGAGAAGTCGTTCCCCATCTCTCGTTGAAGCTGATAGCAGTAGATGGTGGGGACCCACAGAGGTCTGGCACCGTAAACATTGACATAAGAGTGTTAGATGTTAATGACAATGCCCCCGTTTTCAACCAGTCTGTTTTTAAGGCCACAGTGGTAGAGAACGCAGCACAGGGCACAAATATCGTTACTATCAATGCTACAGACGCAGATAGCGGATCTAATGGCTACATCACATATTCCATTTCGAACGTGAAGAGCAATATAGCTGAATTGTTATCCATTGATAAACACTCCGGAGTATTATCTGTTTCTGGTCCAATTGATTTTGAAAGGGATAAAAAATATGAGCTCAGAGTAGATGCAAAAGATCAGGGAGGTTTGACAGATTCTAGTAAAGTGATAGTTGAAGTCACTGACGTAAATGACAACGCCCCTTTCATAGGCGTCATGTCATTCACTAGTCCGCTGTCTGAAGACTCTCCTCCTGGTACAATTATTGGCATTATAAATGTTAAAGACCTTGATTCAGGTGATAACGGACAGGTAACTTGCAAAATCGAACAAAATGCGCCTTTTAACATAAAATCCACTTTAAGAAATTACTATACGTTGGTAACAGATACTCTACTGGATCGTGAAAGTGTTTCAGAGTATAACATCACTGTTGTAGCGACGGATGCAGGAATACCTTCTCTCTCAACAAAAAGAAGTTTTCATTTACAAATTTCTGATGTGAACGATAATGCTCCAGTGTTTTCACAACGTGGTTACACTGCGTTTATATCAGAGAATAATTCTCCAGGTGTTTCTGTTCTAAAGATTAGCGCTGAAGATCCCGATGAAAACCAAAACGCTCGTATATCATATATATTGGCTGATTCCATAATTGACGGGTATCCAGTTTCACATTGTGTATCAGTTAATGCAGAAACCGGGGTGATTCAAGCAGTGCGGCCATTTGATTATGAGCAAATTAAACAGTTAGTTTTCATCGTGAAAGCGCAGGATGGAGGCTCTCCTCCACTCACTAGTAATGTGACAGTGAAAATACAGGTCCAGGACCAGAACGACAACCCACCTCAGGTTCTCTACCCAGTCCAGACTGGTGGCTCTCAGGTGGCTGAAATGGTGCCTCGTTCAGCAGATGTAGGCTATCTGGTCACTAAAGTGGTGGCTGTTGATGTGGACTCTGGACAGAATGCCTGGCTCTCCTATAAACTGCAGAAAGCCACAGACCGGGCGCTGTTTGAAGTGGGCTTACAGAATGGAGAAATAAGAACTATCCGCCAAGTCACTGATAAAGATGCTGTCAAACAAAGACTCACTGTTATAGTGGAGGACAACGGGCAGCCCTCTCGTTCAGCTACAGTCATTGTTAACGTGGCGGTGGCCGACAGCTTCCCTGAAGTGCTGTCGGAGTTCACTGACTTTACACACGACAAGGAGTACAATGACAACCTGACTTTTTACTTAGTGTTGGCTCTGGCTGTAGTTTCCTTCCTGTTCATCACGTGTTTAGTAGTTTTTATATCAGTGAAAATCTACAGGTGGAGACAGTCTCGCATCCTGTATCACTCCAGCCTCCCTGTGATTCCGTATTATCCACCACGTTACTCAGACACGTTGGGGACAGGGACTCTCCAACACGTGTACAATTACGAAGTGTGCAGGAAGACTGACTCCAGAAAGAGTGATTGTAAGTTGGGCAGAGCCGGTAGTCAGAACGTGCTGATAATGGACCCCAGTTCATCAGGGACGATGCAGCGGATACAGAGTGAAAAGAGCATCCTGGATGAACCAGACTCTCCTCTAGAGGTTAGTTGCAGTATGTAGAAACTTTGCACATTTTGTTATTAAATCTGAATTTACATTGTTGACTTTCAATCAAAAACATTGGCATTGTTTTATTCTTATAACAACCAGATTCATATCTTGTCTTTAACTGGCTTCTGGTGGCTTAAGAACTTTCCTTTTTTTAATAATGGCCTTTCTATTTAATAATATTAATAATAATAACATTTATAGTAATATACTTTACTATTGATGTAAGTGTGGATGACGCTGGAACCGATTTGCCACAGATCTAAAGCATCTATCAGCCAACTGTTCTCAAATGCCAACTTTGCTGAATGACATGTTTAATTATTTCGTTTTGAATTATTTTCTTTCTCCCAAGTTTTGGAAAGTGGAAGTAAATGTGAGATCTTCGCTGTCCATGGTGCTGAAACTGTCAACACGTTGATTTTGGAGCTACTGTATACAGGATTTGTAGCACATGTCATTCTATCAGTATTATCATTTTAAGTATTATATTATTCACATAGTCAGTGTCTGATTAAGGTAGTTACAGTTTTACAGGTTGATAGATAAGTGCCGCCGGAACCTTTTAAATTGTTTTTCAGTGAGAATCAACACTCCCTGCACAATTTAGTTTGAAAAATAATTACAAAACATGGAATAAAAAGGTGATTTATAACAGATATTTATTCTGAACCCCCACTTCCACAACTCTTCTCATTTAGATTGCAGTACTACCTGTGTATATTTTTGCTCTTACGTTATTTTAGACCAACAATTATGTTTCAGTTTTATTAAGTTTATTGAGAAATTTTGAACAGTTTTAATTCACCCTCATCGTAAGTATGTGAATAGAACATTTTTAATTTGGCTTCTGATTACTCATTTTATGTAGATTGGTTTTCAAAATGTTTGAAAGAAATCTCATTTCATTTTGCTGCACTCTTTAAACTCACACCTCTAACATAAACAGATGATACATTACCGTGCATGGGCTCTGAGCGCCGCTGTTGATACATCACTGACAAATTGTCCAAATAGGCGGTGCAGCATTTCAACCTTTAAGCTCCCTTAATGTTTTCTGTTGGAAATAGGAACCGTGACGAGCTGGTCAGTGAATGGCTTTCTGCGAAATATAACATCAGCGTTTCCGTTTGTTTATTCTTTTAAGTTTTTTCACAGAAATTATTTTTGCGTCTGACCCCATTGAATTTATAATGGCTTGTATGCGGATAAACGCTGGTAGAGGACGATGGCAGACACTGGTTTTTACTCTTTGTCTTTTCAAGCTGGGCTCAGTGACAGGACAGGCTCGGTATTCCATACCGGAGGAGCAGGCCGAAGGATCTTTTGTTGGAAACATTGCTAGAGATTTAGGCTTGGATGTGGCAAGGCTCGTGTCAGGTAAAGCTCGTATTATCACAAAAGGAAGCCGAAAGTATGTTGATTTAAACCGTGACAAAGGCACGCTTGTTATTAAGGAGCGGATCGACAGAGAAGAGCTTTGTGCGAAGACGACGCCCTGTAGCTTCAGTTTCGAAGTCATTTTAGAAAATCCAATCCAGCTTTATCGGGTAATAGTGGAGGCGATAGACATCAACGATAACAGCCCGACTTTCCCAAAAGAGGAAATCAATTTGAAAATTGTTGAAAATGCTGCACCAGGAACTCGCTTCTCACTGGAGAGTGCAGACGACCCCGATGTTGGAAAGAATGATATTCAGAAATATACCCTTAAACCCTTAGATCATTTCAAACTGGAGATACAGAGCCAACCGGATGGAGGCAGATTTATCGAAATGGTTTTACAAAACCCTTTAGACCGAGAGAAAGAGGAGACTCACACACTGGTGCTGGTTGCTGCAGATGGCGGTGATCCCCATAGATCAGGGACAGTGCGGATTCATATCACTGTACTTGATGCTAACGATAATGCTCCAGTGTGCAGCCAGGCTGTTTATAAAGCAGATGTCAAAGAAAATTCTCCTGAAGGAACAGTGGTGACCACTGTTAGCGCCACTGACGCAGATAAAGGCCATTATGGTGAAGTGACATATTCCATAGCTCATGTTGCAAAAGAAACAAACCAGCTTTTTGCTGTAAATGTTAAAACAGGGGAAATTAAAGTTGTAGGTAAACTAGATTTTGAAAAATCCAAAACGTATCAATTAAACGTGCAGGCCAGTGATCACGGGGGATATACAGACACGTGCAAAGTTATTATTCACATAATTGATGAGAATGACAATGTCCCTACAATACAGCTTATGTCATTTTCTAACTCAGTATCTGAGGATTCTCCCCCAGGTACAACTATAGCTGTTGTTAACGTGGATGATGAAGACTCTGATGGTAACGGTGTTGTTAAATGCTCCATCAACTCTGACATACCTTTCAAAATCGAATCTTCACTAACTGGTTATTACACCATAGTAACCGATAACCTGTTAGACAGAGAAAGTCTTGCTGAGTACAACATCACCATAACGGTCTCTGACAAAGGCTCCCCGCCTCTGTCTAGCAGTAAAACCATCAATGTAAAGGTGTCTGACGTAAATGACAGTCCACCTCAATTTGATCAATCTGAATATAGTAAGACTGTACCAGAGAACAATTCTCCTGGATTCTCTGTGTTTACTCTCAGCGCTACTGATGCAGACTGGGGCAGAAATGCTCGGATTTCTTACTTTCTGGAAGAAAAAGAAATTAATGGGCTTCTGGTGTCTTCATTAGTGTCAGTAAATTCAGAAAACGGTCTTATTCATGCACTGAAGTCTTTTGATTATGAACACATCAAGTGGTTCGAATTTAACGTAACTGCTCGTGATGCTGGATCACCTCCTCTAAGTTCGGTGGCTACAGTTAGACTCATAGTCCAGGACCAGAACGACAACCCTCCTCAGGTCCTGTACCCAGTCCAGACTGGTGGCTCTCAGGTGGCTGAAATGGTGCCTCGTTCAGCAGATGTGGGCTATCTGGTGACTAAAGTGGTGGCTGTTGATGTGGACTCTGGACAGAATGCCTGGCTCTCCTATAAACTGCAGAAATCCACAGACAGGGCGCTGTTTGAAGTTGGCTTACAGAATGGAGAAATAAGAACTATCCGCCAAGTCACTGATAAAGATGCTGTCAAACAAAGACTCACTGTTATAGTGGAGGACAACGGGCAGCCCTCTCGTTCAGCTACAGTCATTGTTAACGTGGCGGTGGCCGACAGCTTCCCTGAAGTGCTGTCGGAGTTCGCTGACTTTACACACGACAAGGAGTACAATGACAACCTGACTTTTTACTTAGTGTTGGCTCTGGCTGTAGTTTCCTTCCTGTTCATCACGTGTTTAGTGGTTATTATATCAGTGAAAATCTACAGGTGGAGACAGTCTCGCGTCCTGTATCACTCCAGCCTCCCTGTGATTCCGTATTATCCACCACGTTACTCAGACACTTTGGGGACAGGGACTCTCCAACACGTGTACAATTACGAGGTGTGCAGGACGACTGACTCCAGAAAGAGTGACATGAAATGTATGCCAACGAGGAGTCAAAGTTTAGTTAGTGTGGATGGAGCTGGGATCGTTACACCCCAGGTGGATAAGCATCTATCGGGCAACTGTTCTCAAATGTCAACTTTGGTGAGTGACATAATAAGTCTTCTGCTCAATATTTTTTTTCATTGTTTTAACACATACGCATTAGAGAGAATGTACGTGCGTCTACACAACTATTTTTCTTTTTTAGTCTCTGTCCGTGGTGCTGTAATGGTCAATGAGTTGATTTTAGGGAAAAATAAAAAAATTGTTGACACTGTTAAGAGGAACGCAATTATTTTCTTAACAAAAATACTGTTCTACAAATGAAAAAAGATGACAAAATTAAATAAGTCACTTGGTATTTCTGTTTTTTAAACAAATCAAGAACTAATTTGCAAGTTTTGATTAGTTTTTTTCCAAACATTTAACTTATTGTAACAGCACTTTCAGTTAGATTTAAAAAACAAGTGATTACCAAACAAAATTATTTTGTGGAAAAAATTCATATACTTTAATCAACATAGGCTAAACTCGTTCTGTTCTCATCTACTGTTTGTTAAACATGTTAAATAATTCCTTACTTTCCGCTTATACTGAGTCGGGTTGCGGTGGCAGCAGATTTATAATTTTAAAGATCACTATTAATATTGTCTTAAACTATTTAAACTTTTCATAATAATATGGTGGAGATACATTACCATGCATGAACTCTGAGCGCCGCTGTCGTTACATTGCTGACACTGTCAAACTCGGCAGAGCAGCGATCCACCCCTTTAGTTCACTCATTCCTATTCTGCTTGTGAAAGACAGAGGAAGGTTCGTGAATTGTATCGGCTAAACATACCATCGCTCTTATAAACTGTGGATTGTATTGCATAGGATCTTACTGGAACCGATTTGTGCGTTATTACAAATAGGATTTATGATGGTTTCTTTGTGGATACACGCTGGTAGAGTACGATGGCAGACACTGGCTTTTACTCTTTGTCTTTTCAAGCTGGGCTCAGTGACAGGACAGGCTCGGTATTCCATACCGGAGGAGCAGGCCGAAGGATCTTTTGTTGGAAACATTGCTAGAGATTTAGGCTTGGATGTGGCGAGGCTCGTGTCAGGTAAAGCTCGTATTATCACAAAAGGAAGCCGACAGTATGTTGATTTAAACAGAGACAAAGGCACGCTTGTTATTAAGGAGCGGATCGACCGAGAAGAGCTTTGTGCGAAGACGACGCCCTGTAGCTTTAGTTTCGAAGTCATTTTAGAAAACCCGATCCAACTTTATCGGGTAATAGTGGAGGTGATGGACATCAACGATAACAGCCCATCTTTCCCAAAGGAGGAAATCAATTTGGAAATTGTTGAAAGTGTTGCACCAGGAACTCGCTTCTCATTGGAGAGTGCAGACGACCCCGATGTTGGAAAGAATGATATTCAGAAATATACCCTTAAACCCTTAGATCATTTCAAACTGGAGGTACAGAGCCAACCGGATGGAGGCAGATTTATCGAAATGGTTTTACAAAACCCTTTAGACCGAGAGAAAGAGGAGACTCACACACTGGTGCTGGTTGCTGCAGATGGCGGTGATCCCCATAGATCAGGGACAGTGCGGATTCATATCACTGTACTTGATGCTAACGATAATGCTCCAGTGTGCAGCCAGGCTGTTTATAAAGCAGATGTCAAAGAAAATTCTCCTGAAGGTACAGTGGTGACCACTGTTAGCGCCACTGACGCAGATAAAGGCCATTATGGTGAAGTGACATATTCCATAGCTCATGTTGCAAAAGAAACAAAGCAGCTTTTTGCTGTAAATGTTAAAACAGGGGAGATTAAAGTTGAAGGTAAATTAGATTTTGAAAAATCCAAAACATATCAATTAAACGTTCAAGCTAGAGACCACGGGGGATATACAGACACGTGCAAAGTTATTATTCACATAATTGATGAGAATGACAATGTCCCTACAATACAGCTTATGTCATTTTCTAACTCAGTATCTGAGGATTCTCCCCCAGGTACAACTATAGCTGTTGTTAACGTGGATGATGAAGACTCTGATGGTAACGGTGTTGTTAAATGCTCCATCAACTCTGACATACCTTTCAAACTCGAGTCTTCACTAACTGGTTATTACACCATAGTAACCGATAACCTGTTAGACAGAGAAAGTCTTGCTGAGTACAACATCACCATAACAGTCTCTGACAAAGGCTCCCCGCCTCTGTCTAGCAGTAAAACCATCAATGTAAAGGTGTCTGACGTAAATGACAGTCCACCTCACTTTGCTCAATCTGAATATAGTAAGACTGTACCAGAGAACAATTCTCCTGGATTCTCTGTGTTTACTCTCAGCGCTACTGATGCAGACATGGGCCAAAATGCTCGGATTTCTTACTTTCTGGAGGAGAATGAAATTAATGGTCTTCAGTTGTCTTCATTAGTGTCAGTAAATTCAGAAAACGGTCTTATTCATGCACTGAAATCTTTTGATTATGAACAAATCAAGTGGTTTGAATTTAACGTAACTGCTCGTGATGCTGGATCACCTCCTCTGAGTTCTGTGGCTACAGTTAGACTCATAGTCCAGGACCAGAACGACAACCCTCCTCAGGTCCTGTACCCAGTCCAGACTGGTGGCTCTCAGGTGGCTGAAATGGTGCCTCGTTCAGCAGATGTGGGCTATCTGGTCACTAAAGTGGTGGCTGTGGATGTGGACTCTGGACAGAATGCCTGGCTCTCCTATAAACTGCAGAAAGCCACAGACAGGGCGCTGTTTGAAGTGGGCTTACAGAATGGAGAAATAAGAACTATCCGCCAAGTCACTGATAAAGATGCTGTCAAACAGAGACTCACTGTTATAGTGGAGGACAACGGGCAGCCCTCTCGTTCAGCTACAGTCATTGTTAACCTGGCGGTGGCCGACAGCTTCCCTGAAGTGCTGTCGGAGTTCACTGACTTTGCACACGACAAGGAGTACAATGATAACCTGACTTTTTACTTAGTGTTGGCTCTGGCTGTAGTTTCCTTCCTGTTCATCACGTGTTTAGTAGTTATAATATCACTGAAAATCTACAGGTGGAGACGGTCTCGCGTCCTGTATCACTCCAGCCTCCCTGTGATTCCGTATTATCCACCACGTTACTCAGACACTTTGGGGACAGGGACTCTCCAACACGTGTACAATTACGAGGTGTGCAGGACGACTGACTCCAGAAAGAGTGACTGTAAGTTGGGCAGAGCCGGTAGTCAGAACGTGCTGATAATGGACCCCAGTTCATCAGGGACGATGCAGCGGATACAGAGTGAAAAAAACAATATTCTGGATGAACCAGACTCTCCTCTAGAGGTTAGTTGCAGTATGTAGACACTTTGCACATTTTGTGTAATAAAACTGAATATACATCGTTGACGTTCAATCAAAAAACATTGTAATTTAAAAAAAATATATTTTTACATCCGAATTCAAATCTTTTCCTAAGCCTTTTGGTGGCTCAGGTTTAAAAGCATCTATCAGGCAACTGTTCTCGATTGTCAACTTTGGTGAGTGACATATGTAATTATTACGTTTTGAATGATTTTCTTTCTCCCAGTTGTTCTAAATTGGAAGTAACTGTAAAACCTTCGCTGTCCGTGGTGCTGAAACTGTCAAGTCGTTAATATTGAAGTAACTCTATATAAAATTTGTAGCCCATGTTATTCTATCAGTATTATCCTTACAATTATTATATTATTCACATATACAGCGTCTGATTAAGGTAGTTACGGTTTAACAGGTTATTCGTGAATGCCAGAGCACACTTTTACATTTGTTTTCAATGAGAACCAACACTCCATGCAGACTTTAGTATGAAAATAATTAAAGAACGTGGGACAAAAAAGTGGTTTATAAAAAATATTTTCCTTTTCTCTTCTTATTCTGAACTCCCACTTCTACAGCTATTTTCATTTAGATTACAGTACTACATGTGCTTTTTTTGCTCTTACATTATGATAATTTTTTGACCAACATTATGTTGCACTTTAATTATGTTTATTGTGACATTTTTATAACAGTTTAAATTAATCATCATCCTAAATGGGGGTAGTTTTTGTAGAACAGAACATTTTTAGCTTGGCTTCTGATTGCCCTTCTTTTGTAGATTTGTTTTCTAAGTGTTTGATAGAAATATCAAAGGGAACGATTTGATTTTGCTGCACACTTTAAAGTCATACTTCTAACATATACAGATGATACATTACCGTGCATGGGCTCTGAGCGCCGCTGTTGATACATCACTGACAAATTGTCCAAATAGGCGGTGCAGCGTTTCAACCCTTCAGCTCCCTCAGTGCTTTCTGTTGGAAATAGGAACCGTGACAGTCTGCTCCGTGAATGTCTTTCTGCGAAATATAACATCAGCGTTTCTGTTTGCTTAATAATTTAGACATTTTGCACAGAAACATGTTTTAGCATCTGACCCCATTGGATTTATGATGGCTTGTATGTGGATAAACGCTGGTAGAGTACGATGGAAAACACTGTTTTTTACTCTTTGTCTTTTTATGCTGGGCTCAGTGACAGGACAGGCTCGGTATTCCATACTGGAGGAGCAGGCCAAAGGATCTTTTGTTGGAAACATTGCTAGAGATTTAGGCTTGGATGTGGCGAGGCTCGTGTCAGGTAAAGCTCGTATTATCACAAAAGGAAGCCGAGAGTATGTTGATTTAAACCGAGACAAAGGCACGCTTGTTATTAAAGAGCGGATCGACCGAGAAGAGCTTTGTGCAAAGACGACGCCCTGTAGCTTTAGTTTCGAAGTCATTTTAGAAAAACCGATCCAGCTTTATCGGGTAATAGTGGAGGTGATAGACATCAACGATAACAGCCCGTCTTTCCCAAAAGAGGAAATCAATTTGAAAATTGTTGAAAGCGTTGCAGCGGGGACTCGCTTCTCTTTAGTGAGTGCAGATGACCCCGATGTTGGAAAGAATGATATCCAGAAATATACCCTTAAACCCTTAGATCATTTCAAACTGGAGGTACAGAGCCAACCAGATGGAGGCAGATTTATCGAAATGGTTTTACAAAACCCTCTAGATCGAGAGAAAGAGGAGACTCACACACTGGTGCTGGTTGCTGCAGATGGCGGTGATCCCCATAGATCAGGGACAGTGCGGATTCATATCACTGTACTTGATGCTAACGATAATGCTCCAGTGTGCAGCCAGGCTGTTTATAAAGCAGATGTCAAAGAAAATTCTCCTGAAGGAACAGTGGTGACCACTGTTAGCGCCACTGACGCAGATAAAGGCCATTATGGTGAAGTGACATATGCAATCCCTCATGCCACCAAAGATGCAAAACAGCTTTTTGAAGTCAATATTGAAACAGGGGAAATTAAAGTTGTAGGTAAACTAGATTTTGAAAAATCCAAAACGTATCAATTAAACGTGCAGGCCAGTGATCACGGGGGATATACAGACACGTGCAAAGTTATTATTCACATAATTGATGAGAATGACAATGTCCCTACAATACAGCTTATGTCATTTTCTAACTCAGTGTCTGAGGATTCTCCCCCAGGTACAACTATAGCTGTTTTTAACGTGGATGATGAAGACTCTGATGGTAACGGTGTTGTTAAATGCTCCATCAACTCTGACATACCTTTCAAAGTCGAGTCTTCACTAACTGGTTATTACACCATAGTAACCGATAACCTGTTAGACAGAGAAATTCTTGCTGAGTACAACATCACCATAACGGTCTCTGACAAAGGCTCCCCGCCTCTGTCTAGCAGTAAAACCATCAATGTAAAAGTATCTGACGTCAATGACAGTCCACCGCAATTTGATCAATCTGAATATAGTAAGACTGTACCAGAGAACAATTCTCCTGGATTCTCTGTGTTTACTCTTAGCGCTACTGATTCAGACTGGGGCCAAAATGCTCGGATTTCTTACTTTCTTGAGGAGAAAGAAATTAATGGTTTTCAGTTGTCTTCATTAGTGTCAGTAAATTCAGAAAACGGTCTTATTCATGCACTGAAATCTTTTGATTATGAACAAATCAAGTGGTTTGAATTTAACGTAACTGCTCGTGATGCTGGATCACCTCCTCTGAGTTCTGTGGCTACAGTTAGACTCATAGTCCAGGACCAGAACGACAACCCACCTCAGGTCCTGTACCCAGTCCAGACTGGTGGCTCTCAGGTGGCTGAAATGGTGCCTCGTTCAGCAGATGTGGGCTATCTGGTCACTAAAGTGGTGGCTGTGGATGTGGACTCTGGACAGAATGCCTGGCTCTCCTATAAACTGCAGAAAGCCACAGACAGGGCGCTGTTTATAGTGGGCTTACAGAATGGAGAAATAAGAACTATCCGCCAAGTCACTGATAAAGATGCTGTCAAACAAAGACTCACTGTTATTGTGGAGGACAACGGGCAGCCCTCTCGTTCAGCTTCAGTCATTGTTAACGTGGCGGTGGCCGACAGCTTCCCTGAAGTGCTGTCGGAGTTCACTGACTTTGCACACGACAAGGAGTACAATGACAACCTGACTTTTTACTTGGTGTTGGCTCTGGCTGTAGTTTCCTTCCTGTTCATCGCGTGTTTAGTGGTTATTATATCAGTGAAAATCTACAGGTGGAGACAGTCTCGCGTCCTGTATCACTCCAGCCTCCCTGTGATTCCTTATTATCCACCACGTTACTCAGACACTTTGGGGACAGGGACTCTCCAACACGTGTACAATTACGAGGTGTGCAGGACGACTGACTCCAGAAAGAGTGAGTGTAAGTTGGGGAGAGCCGGTAGTCAGAACGTGCTGATAATGGACGCCAGTTCATCAGGGACGATGCAGCGGATACAGAGTGAAAAGAGCATCCTGGATGAACCAGACTCTCCTCTAGAGGTTAGAACTCATTATTGTTTTGAATAAGTTTGTAATTTAACTTTAAGCTTAACAAATAGCGTTTCTCTTTTATCAAACTGAGCCCATGTATTTCTAAATTACATATCTGTAGACAGTGTGGGCCTGAGAAATTGCGCTTTTATAACAAAATAGAACATTATGTATTAAATGCATGGATTATTTCACTTGTTTTAACCCCGAATGAATGAATGGCCGTGTTACATACCATTTTAATCGCATGTCTACTAATGTAACTGAACTGCAAAATCTGAGACCATCTAAGAATTGGAACAACATAAATTAAAATAAAAATCCCCATAAAGTAAAAGTTTGTCATATTGACCGCGTTTTCTTCTAAAGCTTTTATTTACTAATCCATAATTCAAACTTTAAATGTATCATTGAAGTGTAGTTTTCTGTTTTCATGCAATTTTCTCAACCTGCTTTGAGGCTTGTTTCAGTATTACTATAGACAGCTCTCCTCATAGGTTGTCCATTTAGACTAAGTTAAAAATAGTCCTTTAGTACCAGTACGCACATTGACAGGGTTCCATGTCCCCAAATGTGCATAATCTTTAGGCTGTTTTGTGTTTTTTAACTTTTACAATGATGTGTTAGATTTTTGTCTATAGCTAATTTTTAGAGTGTGAAAGCAAATGCAATACAATGACGAACACATTATTTCACCTATTGTTTTGTAGAGTTAATATATATTTTTCTCTCTCACTTTACTTGCGCACAGACAGTATGAAGTCGTTCATATCTCACTTTCTAATTTAACGCAACACATCCATACATAGAAATGGCAATCTAAATCAATGTGTGTTAATTCTTTTGACTTCCAGTATTAGCTCTTACACTCTCAGCAACATTGCAGAGTATTTTTCTTTAAGCACTTTACTTGTGATTTTTATATCGGACTCTAAGTGCCGCTGTTGGTCTTCAAAGAACATTTGATGCTTTTAAAATCCTGTTGTAGCCTCAGTTTTCCTGTTAGTGTACCGTGGAGAGCAGAACCTTCGGTCTTTATTTTAACTCATGAATTTTAGACGGATGTATTCGTTTGCACGTTGTGGATTATAAACAGGGAAAATTAAGACGATACGGGATCATAGGCAGGCTTTTTTCTGACATTCTCGGCGTTCAGTTGGATATTTTTGTTTGGGAAATATGTTCTTTATCATCAGCAAACCCACGATTAAATGGCAAGTACAAGCCTTCATTCTTGCTTTTCTTACCGGGATGACAGTCAGCCAGATCCGCTACGCTGTTCCAGAGGAAATGAGAAAGGGCTCCTTTGTAGGAAATGTTGCTGAAGATTTGGGCATCGACGCAACGAAACTAAAATCTGGCGCGGCCCGAATTGTTAGCGGTGACAGCAGCGAGTATATTAGGCTGGATGAAGACAAAGGGATTCTGGTCGTGGAAAAAAGAATAGATAGGGAGCAGCTCTGCGGGCAGACATCGCCCTGTAGCTTGAATTTTGAAATGATTATGACTAATCCCATGCAACTACATAGCGTTGTGGTGGAAGTGTTGGATATTAATGACAACGCGCCCGTATTTCATGACAAAGAAATGCATTTAGAAATAGTAGAATCTGCTGTTGCTGGAACCGAAATATTACAAGTAAGTGCCACTGACCCTGATGTTGGCATCAATGCTTTACATGGCTATTCACTGCACCCAACAACACATTTTAACATTAAGGTCTTGTCCAGCCCAAATGGTCATAAATATGCGCAGGTCTTCCTTTCTGATGCTTTAGATCGGGAGCAAGAGGAAAAACTGCTTCTCACGCTAACAGCAGTGGACGGAGGCGAGCCACACAGATCAGGGACACTGAAGATACATGTGACTGTCCGAGACACAAATGACAATGCCCCAGTTTATACCCAATCGATTTTTAAGGCGTCTGTTAAAGAAAATGTTCCAAAAGGAACATTAGTAATGACTTTGAGCGCAACAGATGCAGATGAAGGAATGAATGGCCGTGTTACATACCATTTTAATCGCATGTCTACTAATGTAGCTGAACTGTTTCATCTGGATGAAAACAGTGGTGATTTAACTGTAAATGGTATGCTTGATTATGAAGAGACTAAAATATATGAGATTGGAGTTCTGGCCAAAGATCAAGGCGGACAAAGCACGTCAACAAATGTAATAATTGAAGTCTCGGATGTGAATGATAATGCACCTGTAATAACACTAACCTCGTTTTCAAGTGCTATCGCTGAGGATTCTCCCAGTGGAACCACTGTAGCTATTATAAACGTAAAAGATTTAGATTCGGGAGGAAATGGTAAAGTAGGCTGTTCAGTTAATGGCAATATTCCTTTCACAATCCACTCCTCTCTAAAGAAATATTATACTCTGGTAACAAGCGGTGTCCTTGACAGGGAGCGTAACCCTGATTACAACATCACTTTCACGGCTGTGGATGAAGGTCGGCCACCACTTTCAACTAACCAAACATTAACACTTCGAGTATCCGACGTCAATGATAATGCCCCCCTATTTGAACAAGGTTATTATGAAGCTAATATCTGGGAAAATAACTCCCCGGGATTGTCAGTATTATCTGTCAAAGCACGTGACTCTGACTCGGGGCAGAATGCCCGAGTCTCTTATTTGCTTATTGATACGCAGTTCAATGGTAACCCCATATCCACTTACATATCTGTTAATGCGGAAAGTGGAGTTATACAGGCACTCAGGTCGTTTGACTATGAGCAAATTAAATGTATACATATTTTTGTAAAAGGACAGGATGGGGGCTCCCCACCTTTAAGCAGCAATACAACAATTAAATTAAATATCCAGGACCAGAACGATAACCCTCCTCAGGTTCTCTACCCAGTAAAGACTGGTGGCTCTCAGGTGGCTGAAATGGTGCCTCGTTCAGCAGATGTGGGCTATCTGGTGACTAAAGTGGTGGCTGTTGATGTGGACTCTGGACAGAATGCCTGGCTCTCCTATAAACTGCAGAAAGCCACAGACAGGGCGCTGTTTGAAGTGGGCTTACAGAATGGAGAAATAAGAACTATCCGCCAAGTCACTGATAAAGATGCTGTCAAACAGAGACTCACTGTTATAGTGGAGGACAACGGGCAGCCCTCTCGTTCAGCTACAGTCATTGTTAACGTGGCGGTGGCCGACAGCGTCCCTGAAGTGCTGTCGGAGTTCACTGACTTTGCACACGACAAGGAGTACAATGATAACCTGACTTTTTACTTAGTGTTGGCTCTGGCTGTAGTTTCCTTCCTGTTCATCACGTGTTTAGTGGTTATTATATCAGTGAAATTCTACAGGTGGAGACAGTCTCGCGTCCTGTATCACTCCAGCCTCCCTGTGATTCCGTATTATCCACCACGTTACTCAGACACGTTGGGGACAGGGACTCTCCAACACGTGTACAATTACGAGGTGTGCAGGACGACTGACTCCAGAAAGAGTGACTGTAAGTTGGGCAGAGCCAGTCAGAACGTGCTGATAATGGACCCCAGTTCACCAGGGACGATGCAGCGGATACAGAGTGAAAAGAGCATCCTGGATGAACCAGACTCACCTCTACAGGTGAGGCCTTCAACATACTGATCTCAGTAATTATTTGTTTTTTCGAAGGTTAATACAAGCCTTTTGACTCACAGTTTACTCGTAACTCGTGATATGTTTTTACAGCCACAACCTATGCACATATGCAATCACTGGGGGTTACATGTCTCCTTTAATGCCAAATTTACTTTACTAAAACTGCTACATATGATATTTCACCAGTTTAAAGCTTTATACAATTTGATCTGGTGTAAGTTAATGCAAATGACACCGAAGCCTTCGTTCTAACTAATACAATTTATGGTTTAGATTGGGTTTAAATACCTACGGCAAAGTTGTCAAACAAAAGAAACGTATATATTTGTTTTTTCTATATGTGTCTATATATCAATTTATTCAGTTATCTTTATTTTTATTACTTGACTTTTTTCCAACGTGTACATGACATTCATGCTTTAAACAGTAAGGGACGCTGTTGGTCAGAGAAACAAGTATGCAGAGTTCTTTCTGTGGAGGCAGAGCTTTCATTTTACCGTTTAGCAGTGGAAAAAAACAGTCTGTGAGTTTAACGATAAGTGCGACGGACAGAAATTCAGTCGCAGCGAGCCTTTTCAAATCAAAGGATTACTTGATGTAACTATCTCAGTTTTGTGGATTTTCCCGTCATCGTTTTTTGTTTTGTTTTTTCGTACCATGGCTTTTGAAAAATCCCCCTCCTTCGTGAAATGGAGTTTATACTGCAGTTCAATATGGTGGCTTCTGCTGTCCCTGCCGTGTCTCAGTCAGGTAGTGTCCGGTCAAATCAGGTACACAATCCCAGAAGAACTGAAAAGGGGGTCGCTTATTGGTAACTTAGCCCAAGACCTTGGTTTGGATGATCAGAGGCTTCGTTCTGGTCGTGCCCGTATCGTGACAAGACAAAGCATCCAGTACATTGAGCTGAAAACAGACAAAGGCATTTTAGTGGTGAAGGAGAGAATAGACCGAGAGCAGCTTTGTAGGGACGTAACACCATGCAGCTTCAGCCTTGAGGTCATTTTGGAAAATCCTATGGAGTTGCACCAAGTAACAGTAGAAATTACTGACATAAACGACAATTCTCCGACATTTTCAAAGGACGAAATTCTATTTGAAATAAGCGAATCAGCCTCACTGGGATCACGATTTTTATTAGCCAGTGCAGACGACGCCGATGTGGGTAGTAATGATCTGCAGAAATACATATTAACAACAAATGCAGTATTCAGTTTGAAGCAACATTCAAATCCAGATGGAAGAAAATATGCCGAGATGATCTTACAAAAACCCTTAGACAGAGAAACCGAGCCAAGAATGTCGTTGAAGCTCATTGCTATTGATGGTGGAGCTCCGCATAAATCTGGTACAGTAAATATAGATATTACAGTGCTAGATGTTAATGATAATCCTCCTATTTTTAACCAGTCTCTCTATAGAGCTAGTGTATTAGAAAATGCAATGAAAGGCACCTATATCATGACAGTGAGTGCAAGTGATGCAGACAGTGGATCAAACGGTGCCGTTTCGTACACATTTTCAAACATTAAAGAGCAGCTCGCGCACATATTTCATTTA
Organism: Channa argus; assembly: GCF_033026475.1. Classification (NCBI taxonomy): domain Eukaryota; kingdom Metazoa; phylum Chordata; class Actinopteri; order Anabantiformes; family Channidae; genus Channa; species Channa argus. Next base: position 13,829,482 of record NC_090206.1, read on the forward strand.
GATGGACTTACGGGAACTATAACACTTGTAGGACAAGTTGATTATGAAAATGATAAGAAATATGAAATTATGATTGAAGCTACTGACAAAGGTGGTTTGACCGATTCAAGTAAAGTGCTTATAGACATTGTAGACGTCAACGATAACGCACCTGTCATAAATGTTATGTCATTTTCCAGTCCTGTGCCGGAAGATTCTGCCTCAGGTACAACTATAGCAATTATTAATGTTATGGACGCAGATTCAGAACAAAATGGTCAAATTATCTGTACAACTGATAACAGCCTCCCATTCAAAATAAAATCAACTTTAACTAATTATTATGCATTAGTTACAGAGTCATCATTTGACAGAGAATTTGTACCAGAGTACAACATAACTGTAAAAGCCACAGATTCAGGATCTCCATCGCTGTCAACCACGACAGTATTACAATTTAAAATCTCTGACGTGAATGACAATGCTCCAGTGTTTGATCAAATTAACTACGTTGCACATGTTACAGAAAACAATTCCCCTGGCTTGTCCATATTTTCTGTCAAAGCGCGGGACATTGATTCGAATCAAAATGCCAGAATATCATACTTTCTCGAAGAGACAAAAATCAACGGTAATGCGGCATCTTCTTATGTTTCCATAAATACTGAAACGGGAGACATTTATGCAGTGCGATCCTTCGACTATGAGCAAGTTAAAAAACTGCAGGTATTTGTAAAAGCGCAGGATGGAGGCTCTCCTCCACTCACTAGTAATGTGACAGTGAAAATACTGGTCCAGGACCAGAACGACAACCCTCCTCAGGTCCTCTACCCAGTCCAGACTGGTGGCTCTCAGGTGGCTGAAATGGTGCCTCGTTCAGCAGATGTGGGCTATCTTGTCACTAAAGTGGTGGCTGTTGATGTGGACTCTGGACAGAATGCCTGGCTCTCCTATAAACTGCAGAAAGCCACAGACAGGGCGCTGTTTGAAGTGGGCTTACAGAATGGAGAAATAAGAACTATCCGCCAAGTCACTGATAAAGATGCTGTCAAACAAAGACTCACTGTTATAGTGGAGGACAACGGGCAGCCCTCTCGTTCAGCTACAGTCATTGTTAACGTGGCGGTGGCCGACAGCTTCCCTGAAGTGCTGTCGGGTTTCACTGACTTTGCACACGACAAGGAGTACAATGACAACCTGACTTTTTACTTAGTGTTGGCTCTGGCTGTAGTTTCCTTCCTGTTCATCACGTGTTTAGTGGTTATTATATCAATGAAAATCTACAGGTGGAGACAGTCTCGCGTCCTGTATCACTCCAGCCTCCCTGTGATTCCGTATTATCCACCACGTTACTCAGACACTTTGGGGACAGGGACTCTCCAACACGTGTACAATTACGAGGTGTGCAGGACGACTGACTCCAGAAAGAGTGACTGTAAGTTGGGCAGAGCCGGTAGTCAGAACGTGCTGATAATGGACCCCAGTTCATCAGGGACGATGCAGCGGATACAGAGTGAAAAGAGCATCCTGGATGAACCAGACTCTCCTCTAGAGGTTGGCTTTCTTGTTCAATAACGTTTAATGAATATCTATCTTTTTCTGTTTTCACTATTTAAAAATTCTTCGCCAAAAGCAGCCTCAGACCATTGCTCATATTTTTAGTTGTTCATGATAAAATTGATTTCATTGTGTAGCTGTTTTTTGTAACATTTTGAGCGTTTCATATTTTAGATAAACCAGTGATGTTTTGAAACATTTCATCATAAGATGTTTATGGAAATGGATAACTTCCCTCATACAAAGTATTTGTTTTTTGTAATTATTACATTACAAATTATGAATCAACATCAAATATATTATACCTTTATGGTTGGCCCAGGGAGTTCTGTCTTTTCATCGTTTCTGTTCTTCCTGTGCTTTTCAGCACCATGGATAAGACAGTGTATTTGTATGTTCGCTCACTATCCCCTTGTTAATGTGTTTCTTTTCTATATTTATATAGAAGAATTGTGCCCATATACTCTATAAAAGACACGTTCATAGCAAGAATGTTTGTTTAATGTGCAGTTCAGTGCATCCAACTCACAGGGACGCTGTTGACTAACCTGCTGATATGTTCCTCCTCATTGTAGCTGTGCCTCCCCCCTCAAATCGAAATGTAAAAGAGAAAATACAAAAATGTGAAAGAAAAGGAACAGTTTGTAACAAGGAGATTATCGAACTGGGGGATTACAGACCCGTTTCGGCATTGGATATAGACTGTGGATATCTTTGAATTTTATGTTTATATTTGTGCCAAATATCTTTTTACTTGAGGATGGATTTGATAGCAGTTTATGTGGACGGAAAAATGTTGGGCAGAACAATGAAACGGCAAATACTGCTCTTCACATCGCTTGTTTGTCTCTGCTCGGTTTTTGGGCAAGTCAGTTACTCCATTCCTGAAGAAATGACGAAAGGATCTTTAGTCGGTAACATAGCACACGATTTAGGTTTGGATGGAAGACGGCTGAAATCAGGGAAAGCTCGCATATATACAGGAGAAGGTAAAGAGTACATCGAGCTGGATAAAGAAAGGGCAGTTCTTCTAATCAAAGAGCGGATAGACAGAGAAGCGCTATGCGGACAGACGACGCCCTGTGCTCTTGATTTTCAAATAATTTTGGAGAATCCTATGCAATTTTACAGCGTCACTGTGGAGATCAATGACATTAACGACAATGCTCCCTCTTTTAAAAACAGTGAAATTAAGTTGGATATTAGTGAGACGGTTCAAATTGGATCGAAATTTGTTTTAGAAAAGGCAATTGACGTCGATGTGGGTATTAATGGGCTCCAGGGTTATTTGCTAAGTTCAAATGAGATATTCACTTTAAACCCCCATAGAATTAGCAATAGTAGGAATGTAGAGATGGTTTTGAAGCAGTCTCTAGATCGAGAGAAAGAGGAGCGATTTACTTTAGTTTTAACTGCTAGAGATGGCGGCGACCCACAGCTGTCTGGGACACAACAAATAGTCATAACTGTATTAGATGCAAACGACAATGCACCCGTTTGTATTCAGTCGGAGTATAAGGCTTTTGTGAACGAAAACGCGTTAAAAGGAACTGTTCTAACAACGGTGAGTGCGTCTGACGCAGATGAAGGTACACATGGGCACATTCAGTATTCGATCACTAATGTTCCAGAGGGCGCGAATGAATTGTTTCATGTTGATATTAAAAATGGTGTGGTTACCTTAATGGGGAAGCTTGATTATGAGAAAACTAGATATTATGAGATAGATGTTCAAACATCAGACGACGGGGGTAATTCAGACGTGTGCAAAGTTGTGATTGAGGTGCTGGATACGAACGATAACCCACCAGTTATTAATATTATGTCAGCGTCACCTAGTGTATCTGAAGATGCTAAGCCAGGCACCGTGCTGATAATGATGAACATTCAAGATCCAGATTCAAATGAAAATGGCAAAGTCCACTGTCTTTTAAATGAAAATATTTATTTTACGATCACATCAACATCAAATATTTTCTTTAACTTAGTAACAAACAGTGAATTAGACAGAGAGACGTCCTCTGAGTATAATATCACAGTGACCTGCTCTGATGAAGGAGTTCCCTCCCTCTCCAGCAGCGTCACTCTCACCTTACAGATCTCTGATGTGAACGACAACTCTCCTGTCTTTGAGAGGAGCTCATATGAGGCGTACATTGTAGAAAACAACACACCAGGTCTCTCTATATTCACAGTGAAAGCCACAGACGCTGACTGGAACCAGAATGCCCGTGTTTCTTACATACTGGAGGACTCCTCTGTTAACGGAGTAGCAGTCTCCTCATATGTGTCCGTTAGTGCTGATAGTGGAGTCATCCATGCAGTGCGTTCTTTTGACTACGAGCAGATCAAAGATTTCCAGTTCCGCGTCAAAGCACAGGATGGAGGTTCTCCTCCACTCACTAGTAACGTGACAATGAAAATACTGGTCCAGGACCAAAACGACAACCCTCCTCAGGTCCTCTACCCAGTCCAGACTGGTGGCTCTCAGGTGGCTGAAATGGTGCCTCGTTCAGCAGATGTGGGCTATCTTGTCACTAAAGTGGTGGCTGTTGATGTGGACTCTGGACAGAATGCCTGGCTCTCCTATAAACTGCAGAAAGCCACAGACAGGGCGCTTTTTGAAGTGGGCTTACAGAATGGAGAAATAAGAACTATCCGCCAAGTCACTGATAAAGATGCTGTCAAACAAAGACTCACTGTTATAGTGGAGGACAACGGGCAGCCCTCTCGTTCAGCTACAGTCATTGTTAACGTAGCAGTGGCCGACAGCTTCCCCGAAGTGCTGTCGGAGTTCACTGACTTTGCACACGACAAGGAGTACAATGACAACCTGACTTTTTACTTGGAGTTGGCTCTGGCTGTAGTTTCCTTCCTGTTCATCACGTGTTTAGTGGTTATAATATCAGTGAAAATCTACAGGTGGAGACAGTCTCGCGTCCTGTATCACTCCAGCCTCCCCGTGATTCCGTATTATCCACCACGCTACTCAGACACTTTGGGGACAGGGACTCTCCAACACGTGTACAATTACGAGGTGTGCAGGACGACTGACTCCAGAAAAAGTGACATGAAATGTATGCCAACGATGAGTCAAAGTTTAGTCAGTGTGGATGATGCTGGACTCGATATGTCACAGGTGGAAAACCATCTATCAGGCACCTGTTCTCAAATGTCAACTTTGGTGAGTGGAAAATGTAATCATTTTGTTTTTAATGATTTTCTTTCTCCCAAGCGTTTTAAACTGTAAGTAACGGTGAAATCTTCGCTGTCCATGGTGCTGAAACTGTCGCGGTGTCAATACTGAAGTAACTCTATAAACGATTTGTAGCACATGTTGTTCTATTAGTATTATCCTTATAATTATTATATTATTCACATATTCAGCGTCTAATTAATGTAGTTACGGTTTAACAGGTTAATCGGTGAATGTCAGAGCAAACTTTTAGATTTGTTTTCAGTGAGAACCAACACTCCATGCAGCCTTTATAAAAAAAAAAATTAAAGAACAAATTTAAAGGATAAAAAGGTAATTTATAACAAATATTTATTCTTAACCACCACTTTCACAGCTCTTTTCATTAGTGTGATTGCTAAAATTGTTGTTTCCAGTATTTAATTTTGTTATTATTCCGGATTCTTCCGTACGTTTTTCGGCGTGCTAAAACTCCTAAGTGCTAACAGCTGTAAACATGGTTCCAACTGTAACATGTTAAGCATGGTTGGGAGAGGTGTGCTATTATCCTGTGTGCTGATAGCTAATGTACTGTAATTATTATGAATATTAATATGAATTTTTTTTTGAATGGAAAGTCTATGGAAGTGATGTTCAAACTGCAATATCTCTAAAACTACACATGGTAGCATGATGCAGCTTTGTGGGATGCTGTCCCATAATGAAATGCTTCACATGTTACAGCATGGGCTCTATAGCGCCACCGTGTGGTCAGATATCAGCATGTTTATGTGCGTTTTTTGACATGCTACTACTCCTACACGCTTACAGCTAGAAACATAGTTCCAACTGTAATATGTTAAGTACAGTTAGGAGAGTTGATGTATTACTCTGTGGGCTGACAGCTGATGTACAATAATTGTTATGAATATTTGTATGATTTGTTTTTTGCATTGCCGTCTATGAGAGGAATCTTAATACTGCAATATCTCAAAAACTACACATGGTAGCATGATGCAGCTTTGTCTAGTACTGTCCCATGATGAAGAGCTTCACATGTTACAGCGTGGGCTCTATAGCGCCACCGTGTGGTCAGATATCAGCATGTATATGTTAGTTGTTTTGACATGCAACTAGTCCTACACGCTTACAGATACAAACATGGTTCCAACTGTAATATGTTAAGTACAGTTAGGAGAGTTGATGTATTACTCTGTGGGCTGACAGCTGATGTACAATAATTGTTATGAATATTTGTATGATTTGTTTTTTGCATTGCCGTCTATGAGAGGAATCTTAATACTGCAATATCTCAAAAACTACACATGGTAGCATGATGCAGCTTTGTCTAGTACTGTCCCATGATGAAGAGCTTCACATGTTACAGCGTGGGCTCTATAGCGCCACCGTGTGGTCAGATATCAGCATGTTTATGTTAGTTGTTTTGACATGCAACTAGTCCTACACGCTTACAGATAGAAACATGGTTCCAACTGTAATATGTTAAGTACAGTTAGGAGAGTTGATGTATTACTCTGTGGGCTGACAGCTGATGTACAATAATTATTATGAATATTTGTATGATTTGTTTTTTGCGGTCTATGAGAACAATCTTCACATGGCTGTATCTCGGAAAGTACACGTGATATTGTTATGAAACTTTGACCCATGCTGCCCCATGATGAAATGCTTCACATGTTACAGTATGGGCAACCGTGTGGTCAGTTATTTAACTCGTTTTTTAACTCCTAAAAACTTTTTTTTTTCTGATTTCACTTCTATGTTGTACAGGGCCTTTAGTACTACCACCGTTCGCGGTACTGCAACTGTTTCGATCTTTTTTTTTAAGCTAATGCAATGCAGGACACTGCCATAAACACGCGTGTTAAACGTTTCTCCACTGGGGGCGCTATTGTGAGTGTTTTTATTTTTTGTATTTTATCTTCAGAAATCAATTAGTGTTGAGAGGGCAAGATGGCAACAGTTGATTCCTTTGGACAGGCTGCCATCTGCTGGAGAGTTGGTGAATAGCAATTGAAAACTTCCTTATTGTTTCATGTGCTTTCACTAGTTGTTCAATATTTTAAAAAACTACACATGCTACAGTGTTTCCTGTCGCTTCTACAACGTTCAGAGCTGCAGATTCGGCGATGGCTGCAGCGGCTGCGGAGGCTGGCTTTCAGCAATCACACGCATTTTCTGCAGGAAATGCCCATTCTAGTTTAGATTGCAGTACTACCTGTGCATTTTTTTGCTCTTTTTTTATAATAATTTTTAGACAATCATTTTTTTTTTTCAGTTTTATTATGTTTATTGTGACATTTTGAACACAGTTTGAATTCACCATAATCCCTAATGGAGGTATTTTTTGTGGAAAAGAACATATTTAGTTTGGCTTCTGATTGCTCCTCCTATGTTGAATTTTTTTTTCAAATGTTTGATAGAAATCTCAAAGGGAACCATTTGATTTTACTGCACTCTTTAAACTCGACACATACAGATGATACATTAATGTGCAGGGTCTCTGAGGGCCGCTGTTGATACATCACTGACAAATTGTCCAAATAGGCGGTGCAGCGTTTCAAGCCTTCAGCTCCCTCAATGTTTTCTGTTGGAAATAGGAACCGTGACGGTCTGCTCCGTGAATGTCTTTCTGGAAATATAACATCAGAGTTTCTGTTTGCTTATTAATTTAGATATTTTGTACAGAAACATATTTTTGCATCTGAACCCATTGGATTTATGATGGCTTGTATGCGGATAAACGCTGGCAGAGGACGATGGCAGACACTGTTTTTTACTCTTTGTCTTTTCAATATGGGCTCAGTGACAGGACAGGCTCGGTATTCCATACCGGAGGAGCAGGCCGAAGGATCTTTTGTTGGAAACATTGCTAGAGATTTAGGCTTGGATGTGGCGAGGCTCGTGTCAGGTAAAGCTCGTATTATCACAAAAGGAATTCGACAGTATGTTGATTTAAACCGAGACAAAGGCACGCTTGTTATTAAGGAGCGGATCGACCGAGAAGAGCTTTGTGCGAAGACGACGCCCTGTAGCTTTAGTTTCGAAGTCATTTTAGAAAATCCGATCCAGCTTTATCGGGTAACAGTGGAGGTGATAGACATCAACGATAACAGCCCATCTTTCCCAAAGGAGGAAATCAATTTGGAAATTGTTGAAAATGCTGCACCAGGAACTCGCTTCTCTTTGGTGAGTGCAGACGACCCCGATGTTGGAAAAAACGATATTCAGAAATATACCCTTAAACCCTTAGATCATTTCAAACTGGAGGTACAGAGCCAACCGGATGGAGGCAGATTTATCGAAATGGTTTTACAAAACCCTTTAGACCGAGAGAAAGAGGAGACTCATACACTGGTGCTGGTTGCTTCAGATGGCGGTGATCCCCATAGATCAGGGATAGTGCGGATTCATATCACTGTACTTGATGCTAACGACAATGCTCCAGTGTGCAGCCAGGCTGTTTATAAAGCAGATGTCAAAGAAAATTCCCCTGAAGGAACAGTGGTGACCACTGTTAGCGCCACTGACGTAGATAAAGGCGTCAATGGGGAAGTGACATTTGCAATCCCTCATGCCACCAAAGATGCAAAACAGCTTTTTGAAGTCAATATTGAAACAGGGCAAATTAAAGTTTTAGGTAAACTAGATTTTGAAAAATCCAAAACTTATCAATTAAACGTTCAAGCTAGAGACCACGGGGGATATACAGACACGTGCAAAGTTATTATTCACATAATTGATGAGAATGACAATGTCCCTACAATACAGCTTATGTCATTTTCTAACTCAGTATCTGAGGATTCCCCCCCAGGTACAACTATAGCTGTTGTTAACGTGGATGATGAAGACTCTGATGGTAACGGTGTTGTTAAATGCTCCATCAACTCTGACATACCTTTCAAAATCGAATCTTCACTAACTGGTTATTACACCATAGTAACCGATAACCTGTTAGACAGAGAAAGTCTTGCTGAGTACAACATCACCATAACGGTCTCTGACAAAGGCTCCCCGCCTCTGTCTAGCAGTAAAACCATCAATGTAAAGGTGTCTGACGTAAATGACAGTCCACCTCAATTTGATCAATCTGAATATAGTAAGACTGTACCAGAGAACAATTCTCCTGGATTCTCTGTGTTTACTCTCAGCGCTACTGATGCAGACTGGGGCAGAAATGCTCGGATTTCTTACTTTCTGGAAGAAAAAGAAATTAATGGGCTTCTGGTGTCTTCATTAGTGTCAGTAAATTCAGAAAACGGTCTTATTCATGCACTGAAGTCTTTTGATTATGAACACATCAAGTGGTTCGAATTTAACGTAACTGCTCGTGATGCTGGATCACCTCCTCTAAGTTCGGTGGCTACAGTTAGACTCATAGTCCAGGACCAGAACGACAACCCTCCTCAGGTCCTGTACCCAGTCCAGACTGGTGGCTCTCAGGTGGCTGAAATGGTGCCTCGTTCAGCAGATGTGGGCTATCTGGTGACTAAAGTGGTGGCTGTTGATGTGGACTCTGGACAGAATGCCTGGCTCTCCTATAAACTGCAGAAATCCACAGACAGGGCGCTGTTTGAAGTTGGCTTACAGAATGGAGAAATAAGAACTATCCGCCAAGTCACTGATAAAGATGCTGTCAAACAAAGACTCACTGTTATAGTGGAGGACAACGGGCAGCCCTCTCGTTCAGCTACAGTCATTGTTAACGTGGCGGTGGCCGACAGCTTCCCTGAAGTGCTGTCGGAGTTCGCTGACTTTACACACGACAAGGAGTACAATGACAACCTGACTTTTTACTTAGTGTTGGCTCTGGCTGTAGTTTCCTTCCTGTTCATCACGTGTTTAGTGGTTATTATATCAGTGAAAATCTACAGGTGGAGACAGTCTCGCGTCCTGTATCACTCCAGCCTCCCTGTGATTCCGTATTATCCACCACGTTACTCAGACACTTTGGGGACAGGGACTCTCCAACACGTGTACAATTACGAGGTGTGCAGGACGACTGACTCCAGAAAGAGTGACTGTAAGTTGGGCAGAGCCAATAGTCAGAACGTGCTAATAATGGACCCCTTTTCATCAGGGACGATGCAGCGGATACAGAGTGAAAAGAGCATCCTGGATGAACCAGATTCTCCTCTAGAGGTTAGTTAAATATGGCTACGTCCATATACAGTGATTCATTTTTGTGCTGGTCCTCATTTTCAGCGCCATGGACAGCATCTTAGTCTCCGTCATTTGAAAACAACGTTTATTTTATTTTTTTTTTTATGCTTATTCGGATCTTTCGAGCGCCTCACCTCCTTAATAATTCACTATTTGTATTGCGACGTCACAAGTTTAAACGATTCACCTTCCTTTGTGAGAAATCTGTTTTTTTGTCACTTTTAAAAACAGCACCATTTGCTCAAAGACGAACCATTTCAAGTCATCACCCAAACATCTGTCTCAACTTGACCAGAGGATGGTAGCCTATCGAATGCGATTGTATTAATGTAGACATAACATTAAAATGTCAAATATGGATATAATAGATAATCTGTCCTTGTGAAAATGAAAATTTGCTATTTCCTTTGGTTTTTAAGTCATTAATAAATCATGTCCCCAATAGTACTACATTAAAATACAGTATTTGCATTATTGATTTGACTTGTGGAATATTAAGATTAACATGAATCATCAATAATGATTCGGTGTTAACAAATACATAAGACACGTTTTATTTGAAATTCATCATATATTCTATTTGATCAGCACATATTTGATGTAATATTTGAATTTCACTGTAGAAGCAAACGTTATTTACTTCATCTTCTTATTTTAGGTAAAAGGACCTTCACACCCCTCTCAAAGACACATTTCTACACTTTTACAATTTGACTGTATAAAGAATTCATCAGTCAGGGAAATGCAGACTTGAAATATGAAAAAGTGATTTAAAACTAAAGCAGCCTTCAGCATATTAAAATACATTGGAGTACTGATATTAATATCACTGTGCTGTTATCAAAACTGACAGAAAACAACAGATTTCTTATGAACAATTGTGAAATGGTTAAACTTATGACCACACAATATTCGTATGTTTTCACTAATTTATCAGTGAGATGTATATGTATGTATATATGTACTGTCATGCATTTACAGTATATCCTGGCATAAGTCACAAGCAGATTACCTTTACTCCGCTGTATCGTCAATCAAATACCACTAAAATGTTTTACAGCATTATGAATTTGGTAAACCGAGAATCAAAATGCCTTGTTTATTTGCATTGCTGCAGAGCTTTGTTTATTTTAAGGTACTAGGTTCTGTTATAATAACTGCCCATTTTAGTGTATTTTATTAGTATGTTTTAAATATAAGTAAGTATTAACTTTTTAACCATTAACCGCTTTTCAAAATTCCCACACTATTGAACGGTCCCTCAAAACAAAACTGGGTTGTGTAAAATACAGCTCTCTCTCTCTGGTTGTAATCGATTTGGTGATTTGTGTGAGTTTTAATGTTACATTTTGGGTCGATATATTCAATCTTTGTTTGTAGTCTGTCGGTTACATTTTTTTTTTTTTAATTATTAGTGTACCTCCCCAAGTTCTTTCATCTGTTCGCCTCTAAGGGACGCTGTTGATCAGTAAAACAGCGTTTGGTGTTATAAAGGACAGAAAAAGGAGAGGCTTGTCTTAACAGAAAGAGCTGTTCGACGGACAGTCAGTTCACTTGTAACAACCTTTTTGTTTGATAGACGAATGATGTGAATACAAACAAATGCAGCAATATTGAACAGCAATCAAGCTTGTTTCTAAATATTAGGGTGAAGAATTTGTATTTACCATCGCATAAGGGTTGCAATCTTGCCGAAATGGGGATGTGCCAGCATCGATGCGGTGAGTGGCTGTTCTGTTGGACAATTACATGGAAACTGCTCATTTTTGTCCTTGTGATCACCAACGTCAGTGGCCAAATTCGTTATTCAATGCCGGAGGAGATGAAGAAAGGCTCCCTAATCGGGAATGTAGCACAAGACCTTGGTTTGGATCTGAAAAGGCTCCGTTCTGGTCGGGCCCGTATCGTGAGTGGAGAAAACAATCAGTACACCGAGCTCAAGACAGACAAAGGGATCCTTGTTGTAAATGAGAACATAGACCGAGAAGAGCTTTGTGGAGAAGTGACACCGTGCAGCTTCAGCTTTGAAATTATTCTAGAAAATCCAATTGAACTGCACAGGGTAACGGTAGAAATATTAGACGTAAATGATCATGCGCCAACGTTCAGAAATAATGTAATTAATCTTGAAATTAGTGAATCCGCAACAATAGGATCACGTTTTGATCTAGAAAGCGCATACGATCCCGATGCAGGGATTCACGGATTGCATAATTATGTTTTATCCCCTAATGACAATTTTGTTCTTAAGCAACACTCCAACTCCGATGGAATAAAATTAGCTGTAATGATATTACAGAAGCCTTTAGACAGAGAATTAAATCCACACTTTTCTTTAAAACTCATAGCAGTAGACGGCGGAACTCCTCAGCGATCTGGTACAGCAAATATAGAGATCACTGTACTTGATGCAAATGATAATGCTCCTAAATTTAACCAGTTGCTGTACACTGCTACTGTGACCGAAAATGCTCCGATAGGCACTTACATAACTACCGTGAATGCTTCAGATGCAGACAGTGGCCCCAATGGTTTGGTAACTTACGCGTTTTCTGATGCAAAGGGAAAGTTTGGTGAACAATTTAAAATCGACCGATTCACCGGCAAAATAACTGTTGCTGATAACATTGATTTTGAAAAAGACAAAAAATACGAAATAAGAGTGATTGCCAAAGACCAAGGTGGCCTAAGTGACGCAACAAAAGTTGTAATTGAGGTCACTGACATAAATGATAATACCCCAGTTATACATATAATGTCCTTCAGCAGCCTGATTTCAGAGGATGTCCCTCCAGGCACGACTATAGCTGTTTTTAACGTTAAAGATGCAGATTCGGAAAGAAACTGTCAAGTAACATGCTCAGTAGATTATAATCTTCCTTTTAAAATCCAATCGTCATTAACTAATTATTACAATTTGCTTTCAGCAGTGTCTTTTGATCGTGAAACAAAACCAGAATACAACATAACAATAACAGCGAAAGATTCAGGGTCACCTCCACTCTCGACTAAAATATCTCTACATCTTAAGATTTCTGATGTAAATGACAATGCTCCACTCTTCACTAAACTGAGTTACTCCGCACGCATTACTGAAAACAATGTTCCTGGTATGTCAATATTCAGTGTGAGTGCAACAGATTCAGACTGGAATCAAAACGCAAGAATCTCATACTTTCTGGAAGACAGGCAGATCCTTGGAAGCCCAGTGTCTTCATATGTGTCCATAAACTCTGAAAGTGGAGTGATACATGCAGTGCGCTCATTTGATTATGAACAGATAAAGCAGCTAGTGTTTACTGTTAAAGCACAGGATGGAGGCTCTCCTCCACTCACTAGTAACGTGACAGTGAAAATACTGGTCCAGGACCAGAACGACAACCCTCCTCAGGTCCTCTACCCAGTCCAGACTGGTGGCTCTCAGGTGGCTGAAATGGTGCCTCGTTCAGCAGATGTGGGCTATCTGGTGACTAAAGTGGTGGCTGTTGATGTGGACTCTGGACAGAATGCCTGGCTCTCCTATAAACTGCAGAAAGCCACAGACAGGGCGCTGTTTGAAGTGGGCTTACAGAATGGAGAAATAAGAACTATCCGCCAAGTCACTGATAAAGATGCTGTCAAACAAAGACTCACTGTTATAGTGGAGGACAACGGGCAGCCCTCTCGTTCAGCTACAGTCATTGTTAACGTGGCGGTGGCCGACAGCTTCCCTGAAGTGCTGTCGGGTTTCACTGACTTTGCACACGACAAGGAGTACAATGACAACCTGACTTTTTACTTAGTGTTGGCTCTGGCTGTAGTTTCCTTCCTGTTCATCACGTGTTTAGTGGTTATTATATCAATGAAAATCTACAGGTGGAGACAGTCTCGCGTCCTGTATCACTCCAGCCTCCCTGTGATTCCGTATTATCCACCGCGTTACTCAGACACTTTGGGGACAGGGACTCTCCAACACGTGTACAATTACGAGGTGTGCAGGACGACTGACTCCAGAAAGAGTGACTGTAAGTTGGGCAGAGCCGGTAGTCAGAACGTGCTGATAATGGACCCCAGTTCATCAGGGACGATGCAGCGGATACAGAGTGAAAAGAGCATCCTGGATGAACCAGATTCTCCTCTAGAGGTTGGCTTTCTTGTTCAATAACGTTTAATGAATATCTATCTTTTTCTGTTTTCACTATTTATAAATTCTTCGCCAAAAGCAGCCTCAGACCATTGCTCATATTCTTAGTTGTTCATGATAAAATTGATTTCATTGTGTAGCTGTTTTTTGTAACATTTTGAGCGTTTCATATTTTAGATAAACCAGTGATGTTTTGAAACATTTCATCATAAGATGTTTATGGAAATGGATAACTTCCCTCATACAAAGTATTTGTTTTTTGTAATTATTACATTACAAATTATGAATCAACATCAAATATATTATGCCTTTATGGTTGGCCCAGGGAGTTCTGTATTTTCATCGTTTCTGTTCTTCCTGTGCTTTTCAGCACCATGGATAAGACAGTGTATTTGTATGTTCGCTCACTATCCCCTTGTTAATGTGTTTCTTTTCTATATTTATATAGAAGAATTGTGCCCATATACTCTATAAAAGACACGTTCATAGCAAGAATGTTTGTTTAATGTGCATTTCAGTGCATCCAACTCACAGGGACGCTGTTGACTAACCTGCTGATATGTTCCTCCTCATTTTAGCTGTGCCTCCCCCCTCAAATCGAAATGTAAAAGAGAAAATACAAAAATGTGAAAGAAAAGGAACAGTTTGTAACAAGGAGATTATCGAACTGGGGGATTACAGACCCGTTTCGGCATTGGATATAGACTGTGGATATCTTTGAATTTTATGTTTATATTTGTGCCAAATATCTTTTTACTTGAGGATGGATTTGATAGCAGTTTATGTGGACGGAAAAATGTTGGGCAGAACAATGAAACGGCAAATACTGCTCTTCACATCGCTTGTTTGTCTCTGCTCGGTTTTTGGGCAAGTCAGTTACTCCATTCCTGAAGAAATGACGAAAGGATCTTTAGTCGGTAACATAGCACACGATTTAGGTTTGGATGGAAGACGGCTGAAATCAGGGAAAGCTCGCATATATACAGGGGAAGGTAAAGAGTACATCGAGCTGGATAAAGAAAGGGCAGTTCTTCTAATCAAAGAGCGGATAGACAGAGAAGCGCTATGCGGACAGACGACGCCCTGTGCTCTTGATTTTCAAATAATTTTGGAGAATCCTATGCAATTTTACAGCGTCACTGTGGAGATCAATGACATTAACGACAATGCTCCCTCTTTTAAAAACAGTGAAATTAAGTTGGATATTAGTGAGACGGTTCAAATTGGATCGAAATTTGTTTTAGAAAAGGCAATTGACGTCGATGTGGGTATTAATGGGCTCCAGGGTTATTTGCTAAGTTCAAATGAGATATTCACTTTAAACCCCCATAGAATTAGCAATAGTAGGAATGTAGAGATGGTTTTGAAGCAGTGTCTAGATCGAGAGAAAGAGGAGCGATTTACTTTAGTTTTAACTGCTAGAGATGGCGGCGACCCACAGCTGTCTGGGACACAACAAATAGTCATAACTGTATTAGATGCAAACGACAATGCACCCGTTTGTATTCAGTCGGAGTATAAGGCTTTTGTGAACGAAAACGCGTTAAAAGGAACTGTTCTAACAACGGTGAGTGCGTCTGACGCAGATGAAGGTACACATGGGCACATTCAGTATTCGATCACTAATGTTCCAGAGGGCGCGAATGAATTGTTTCATGTTGATATTAAAAATGGTGTGGTTACCTTAATGGGGAAGCTTGATTATGAGAAAACTAGATATTATGAGATAGATGTTCAAACATCAGACGACGGGGGTAATTCAGACGTGTGCAAAGTTGTGATTGAGGTGCTGGATACGAACGATAACCCACCAGTTATTAATATTATGTCAGCGTCACCTAGTGTATCTGAAGATGCTAAGCCAGGCACCGTGCTGATAATGATGAACATTCAAGATCCAGATTCAAATGAAAATGGCAAAGTCCACTGTCTTTTAAATGAAAATATTTATTTTACGATCACATCAACATCAAATATTTTCTTTAACTTAGTAACAAACAGTGAATTAGACAGAGAGACGTCCTCTGAGTATAATATCACAGTGACCTGCTCTGATGAAGGAGTTCCCTCCCTCTCCAGCAGAGTCACTCTCACCTTACAGATCTCTGATGTGAACGACAACGCTCCTGTCTTTGAGAAGACCTCATATGAGGCGTACATTGTAGAAAACAACACACCAGGTCTCTCTATGTTCACAGTGAAAGCCACAGACGCTGACTGGAACCAGAATGCCCGTGTTTCTTACATACTGGAGGACGCCTCTGTTAACGGAGTAGCAGTCTCCTCATATGTGTCCGTTAGTGCTGATAGTGGAGTCATCCATGCAGTGAGCTCTTTTGACTACGAGCAGATCAAAGATTTCCAGTTCCGCGTCAAAGCACAGGATGGAGGTTCTCCTCCACTCACTAGTAACGTGACAGTGAAAATACTGGTCCAGGACCAAAACGACAACCCTCCTCAGGTCCTCTACCCAGTCCAGACTGGTGGCTCTCAGGTGGCTGAAATGGTGCCTCGTTCAGCAGATGTGGGCTATCTGGTCACTAAAGTGGTGGCAGTTGATGTGGACTCTGGACAGAATGCCTGGCTCTCCTATAAACTGCTGAAAGCCACAGACAGGGCGCTGTTTGAAGTGGGCTTACAGAATGGAGAAATAAGAACTATCCGCCAAGTCACTGATAAAGATGCTGTCAAACAAAGACTCACTGTTATAGTGGAGGACAACGGGCAGCCCTCTCGTTCAGCTACAGTCATTGTTAACGTAGCAGTGGCCGACAGCTTCCCTGAAGTGCTGTCGGAGTTCACTGACTTTGCACACGACAAGGAGTACAATGACAACCTGACTTTTTACTTGGTGTTGGCTCTGGCTGTAGTTTCCTTCCTATTCATCACGTGTTTAGTGGTTATTATATCAGTGAAAATCTACAGGTGGAGACAGTCTCGCGTCCTGTATCACTCCAGCCTCCCCGTGATTCCGTATTATCCACCACGCTACTCAGACACTTTGGGGACAGGGACTCTCCAACACGTGTACAATTACGAGGTGTGCAGGACGACTGACTCCAGAAAGAGTGACTGTAAGTTGGGCAGAGCCAATAGTCAGAACGTGCTGATAATGGACCCCAGTTCATCAGGGACGATGCATCGGATACAGAGTGAAAAGAGCATCCTGGATGAACCAGACTCTCCTCTAGAGGTTAGACTTTTATGTTGTAACGCACTCAGAAGTATTTTGTTTTAAAATGGAAGAGAAGTCAAAGCATTGTTTAAAGAAATTTAAATACATATATATACCAGACTCTCCTGCACAGTTTTGCACATATAATGATTCAACTGATTGCGTAATCATGGTTTAGGAGTGTTAGCGCCTTACAGGAACTTTCCTGTAAGGCGGGTTCATTTATCCATTTGTTTTTATATATGTATTTATTTCAATTCATTTATTTATCCTGCAAACGTGGAAACATTTTATTGGTGTGTAAACAGAGTTCCCCCTGGCGTATGCCAACGTTTTTTATTTGGTTTCCTTTTGCTTTTCTTTCTTTTCACATCACTCCAAGGCCACTGCTTTTTAGACTTATTTTATAAACATAAATGAATCCAAGAATTTCATGAAATGCTTTCATGAAAGAAATAGTTTGCCATTTTAAATTGCGGAGACCATAAAAATCTAGATAATTATTCCCCATCTTCCACTGTAGTGAAGGGCAGTGAACTCTTAGGGCCGCTGTTGGCTAAGCTGTGTTAGTAAAGGAGGGTAAATATATTGTACCTCCCACATGTTTTCAGATAGACAACGAGAGAAAGACACAAAGACCATCGTAGACCACTCAATCGAGATATATGGAAAGGCTAATTTGAGCGGATACTGTTCTTTTATGCTTTTGATCTACGACAAAATGCACTACCGGAGTATATAAAAAGGATTATCGTTTAAGAGATCGTTTTACAAGAATATTAAGCTGCTCATTTTACAGGGACATAACGGACAATGAGACGGCAAGTGCTGCTGTTAATGGTGGTTCTCTCTTTCAGTTCAGTGTTTGGGCAGGTCAGCTACTCTCTTCCAGAGGAAATGGCTAAAGGTTCTTTCGTTGGTGATATTACGCAAGATTTGGGTTTAGATATAAAAAGATTGAAATCAGGAAAAGCTCGTATTTATACGGGAGACAGCGCAGAGCTCATCGAGTTAAATATAGAAAGAGGAGTCCTTCTTGTCAAAGACAGAATAGACAGAGAAGCGGTCTGTGCTCAGACGGCGCCATGTGCTCTGCATTTCCAGGTCATTTTAGAAAATCCTATGGAATTTTACAGTATTACCGTCGAAGTCACAGATATTAATGACAACGCCCCGATATTTAAAAGAGGTGAAATGAAATTCAGAATAAGTGAGTCAGCCATTACAGGAGCAGTATTCTTGTTACAGCAGGCAATAGACCTGGATGTCGGTGTGAACGGTCTGCAGAGTTATTTGTTAAAGCCAACCAATAACTTTGTTTTGAGATCGCAAAATCTAGCTGACGGAAGCAAGATGGTGGAAATGGTGTTACAGAAACCTTTAGATCGAGAAAAACAGGATTATCTGTCGCTAGTACTGACTGCAGTAGACGGTGGTGAACCACAGCTCTCCGGAACTGTACAAATACACATAACTGTGCTAGATAATAATGATAATGCTCCAGTTTTTACACAAAAAATTTACAAGTCTACCATAAAAGAAAACTCTCCATCGGGAACGCAAGTAGTAATTGTTAAGGCTGTTGACTCAGATGAAGGATCTAATGGCAAAGTATCTTACGCTATATTTAATTTACTGGACAATGTGTCAGAGTTATTTGAGATAGACAGAGACACCGGAGAAATTACTCTGATCGGCAACACTGACTTTGAGAAAAAGCGGCAATATCAAATACATGTCCAGGCGAGTGACGATGGAGGGTTAACTGACTCATGTAAAATTATAGTAGAAATAACAGATACGAATGACAATATGCCAGTTATTAATGTCATGTCAAAATCAAGTGTAGTAAAAGAAGCCATTCAGCTTGGCACTGTAGTGACAATGATAAATGTTCAAGATCCAGACTCAGGTTTAAATGGAAAAGTCCAATGCAACATTAACGATAAAATTCCGTTCACAATTTCCTCTGCGTCAAATCATTTTTTCACTTTAACAACCGACAGTGAATTAGACAGAGAGACGTCCCCTGAATATAATATCACAGTGACCTGCTCTGATGAGGGAGTTCCCTCCCTCTCCAGCAGCGTCACTCTCACCTTACAGGTCTCTGATGTGAACGACAACGCTCCTGTATTTGAGAGAAGCTCATATGAGGCCTACATTGTAGAAAACAACACACCAGGTCTCTCTATATTCACAGTGAAAGCCACAGACGCTGACTGGAACCAGAATGCCCGTGTTTCTTACATACTGGAGGACTCCTCTGTTAACGGAGTAGCAGTCTCCTCATATGTGTCCGTTAGTGCTGATGGTGGAGTCATCCATGCAGTGCGCTCTTTTGACTACGAGCAGATCAAAGATTTCCAGTTCCGCGTCAAAGCGCAGGATGGAGGCTCTCCTCCACTCACTAGTAACGTGACAGTGAAAATACTGGTCCAGGACCAGAACGACAACCCTCCTCAGGTCCTCTACCCAGTCCAGACTGGTGGCTCTCATGTGGCTGAAATGGTGCCTCGTTCAGCAGATGTGGGCTATCTGGTCACTAAAGTGGTGGCTGTTGATGTGGACTCTGGACAGAATGCCTGGCTCTCCTATAAACTGCAGAAAGCCACAGACAGGGCGCTGTTTGAAGTGGGCTTACAGAATGGAGAAATAAGAACTATCCGCCAAGTCACTGATAAAGATGCTGTCAAACAAAGACTCACTGTTATAGTGGAGGACAACGGGCAGCCCTCTCGTTCAGCTACAGTCATTGTTAACGTGGCGGTGGCCAACAGCTTCCCTGAAGTGCTGTCGGAGTTCACTGACTTTGCACACGACCAGGAGTACAATGACAACCTGACTTTTTACTTAGTGTTGGCTCTGGCTGTAGTTTCCTTCCTGTTCATCACGTGTTTAGTGGTTATTATATCAGTGAAAATCTACAGGTGGAGACAGTCTCGCGTCCTGTATCACTCCAGCCTCCCTGTGATTCCGTATTATCCACCGCGTTACTCAGACACTTTGGGGACGGGGACTCTCCAACACGTGTACAATTACGAGGTGAGCAGGACGACTGACTCCAGAAAGAGTGACTGTAAGTTGGGCAGAGCCGGTAGTCAGAACGTGCTGATAATGGACCCCAGTTCATCAGGGACGATGCAGCGGATACAGAGTGAAAAGAGCATCCTGGATGAACCAGACTCTCCACTAGAGGTTAGTTGTCTAGAACTTAGTTTTTGTCTTGATCACCACATTCTCTGCGTTTCAACTTCAGTATGTCATTTAATTGAATGTACCTTTGCTTGCTGGAGGCTCTTTGGGCTATATTGTGGTCTTTCTGAGTCAGCACCTTGGACAGCGCATAAACGATCACGTTAATTTTTTTTTTTACCGTATAAGACCTTAGAATTCTTCTTTTTCTTTCTGCCTGTGTCTTTTTTCTAAGTTTTTATGCGAACTGTTTTATCTCTTGTATGCTTGTAGTTAAAATGTAAAGAAAAGTTGTTGTTTTTTTTCACTATTGACAGATATACAGCCAAACGTCTGGTGAATCATGCATAATTGCTCTGCATAAAGTGTTTCATTAATTAGCACAACGTTCAGCGGCAAAATATAACATCGTAGCAATGCATCAATAATGTAGTGTCATGCAAAACTGAGAATATTTAGCTTTTTTATCCTCTTTCATTATTAGTATTTGTGGCTGCGTGTGTGTCCATGAAGTTCGTGTGTTTGTGTGTATGCGTAGAGGACATAATTGAGCTGTTTTATTGCTATATGTTCTGATTCACATTATCATTTGCTTCGTTGGCTTTCCATTTTACAGCATTTTACACAAAGAAGAATTTAGTGTTCATGTGTAGTCAGTTGAAACATATTGGGTCTTTCTGTTTCTCAGCATTTCTGTATAGTGTGGATTTTAGTAAACCGCCATGTAGTTAATTTGGTTAAACAGAGAGGGACGCTGTCGTCCACAGAGTTGCTGAGGAACCATTTCTTGTAGTACCTCCCTACTTCACCATATCACACTGCAGGCGGCGTTAACAGTCTGGGTTGACACGAACAACAAAAGAAAGCATTGGCATTACTGGATTCTTTTTTCATAAAATTTAAGAGAGTTACAATTTTGGGAACGTTCACATATATCTAAATGTCAGAACTGGAGCTTGGGACGTTAAGGATTTTCTGATTTCTCCGTACGTAAGTGTCGAACGGAACGATGGAATGGCAAGTGTTGTTCTTTATCTCTGTGCACTCCATCAGCGTAGTGCATGGGCAGGTCAGTTACTCCATTCCCGAAGAGATGGCAAAGGGAGCTCTAATAGGCAACATAGCGCAGGATTTAGGTTTAAGCATTGACAGATTAAAGTCTGGAAAAGCTCGTATGTATACTGGTAACACTGAGGAATATATTGAGCTGAAGAGAGAAAGAGGAGTCCTGCTTATCAAGGACAGGATAGACAGAGAGGCTCTGTGCAGTCAAACAATGCCTTGCGCTCTTCATTTTCAAATGATCCTGGAAAACCCAATGGAGTTTTATACTGTGACTGTCGAAATTACAGACATTAACGACAATCCTCCTATATTTGAGAGGGTAGGGATGAAATATGAAATGAGCGAATCAGCTCTCGTTGGAGCGCGATTCGTCTTGGAGAAAGCCATAGACGAGGACGTTGGTATCAATGGCTTGAGTAACTACGCCCTAAAACCCAGTGATAATTTTGCTCTAAAAACAATCAGCCGAGGAGATGGGACTAAACATGTGGAAATGGTTTTACAGAAGCCTCTAGATAGAGAGAAGAATGAGCATTTATCACTAATACTAACAGCTCTTGATGGAGGTGAACCTCAGCTTTCTGGGACAATGCAGATAATCGTAACAGTTTTAGACGTAAATGACAACTCGCCCGTTTGTTTAAAGCAGGAATACAAAGCAAGTGTTGTAGAGAATGCTCCCGCTGGAACTGTAATAACTACTATAACAGCTACTGATGTAGATAAAGGTAATAATGGGAAAGTAACATACATGATTCCAAAATCCGCAGGTACAAATCTCTTTGAAATCGATGCTGATCATGGGGTATTGACACTGAAAGACAATGTAGATTATGAAAAGAAAAGACTTTACGAGCTAGATGTTCAAGTATCTGATCAGGGAGGATTATCCGATGCATGTAAAGTGATTGTAGACGTTATAGACTCAAATGATAATCCTCCTTCTATTAACATCATGTCAAAATCAAACACAGTATCTGAGAACGTGAAAACGGAAACGGTTGTAACTATGCTTAACATACAAGATCCAGACTCAAGTGATAATGGCAAAGTTGTGTGTCTTTTGAATGAAAATATTCCATTTTCCATTAAATCCACGACAAATAATTTCTTTACCGTTGTCACAGACAGTGAATTAGACAGAGAGACTTCCTCTGAGTATAATATCACAGTGACCTGCTCTGATGAGGGAGTTCCCTCCCTCTCCAGCAGCGTCACTCTCACCTTACAGATCTCTGACGTGAACGACAACCCTCCTGTCTTTGAGAAGAGCTCATATGAGGCCAACATTGTAGAAAACAACACACCAGGTCTCTCTATATTCACAGTGAAAGCCACAGACGCTGACTGGAACCAGAATGCTCGTGTTTCTTACATACTGGAGGACTCCTCTGTTAACGGAGTAGCAATCTCCTCATATGTGTCCGTTAGTGCTGATAGTGGAGTCATCCATGCAGTGCGCTCTTTTGACTACGAGCAGATCAAAGATTTCCAGTTCCGCGTCAAAGCACAGGATGGAGGCTCTCCTCCACTCACTAGTAATGTGACAGTGAAAATACTGGTCCAGGACCAGAACGACAACCCTCCTCAGGTCCTCTACCCAGTCCAGACTGGTGGCTCTCATGTGGCTGAAATGGTGCCTCGTTCAGCAGATGTAGGCTATCTGGTCACTAAAGTGGTGGCTGTGGATGTGGACTCTGGACAGAATGCCTGGCTCTCCTATAAACTGCAGAAAGCCACAGACAGGGCGCTGTTTGAAGTGGGCTTACAGAATGGAGAAATAAGAACTATCCGCCAAGTCACTGATAAAGATGCTGTCAAACAAAGACTCACTGTTATAGTGGAGGACAACGGGCAGCCCTCTCGTTCAGCTACAGTCATTGTTAACGTGGCGGTGGCCGACAGCTTCCCTGAAGTGCTGTCGGAGTTCACTGACTTTGCACACGACAAGGAGTACAATGACAACCTGACTTTTTACTTAGTGTTGGCTCTGGCTGTAGTTTCCTTCCTGTTCATCACGTGTTTAGTGGTTATTATATCAGTGAAAATCTACAGGTGGAGACAATCTCGCGTCCTGTATCACTCCAGCCTCCCTGTGATTCCGTATTATCCACCACGTTACTCAGACACTTTGGGGACAGGGACTCTCCAACACGTGTACAATTACGAGGTGTGCAGGACGACTGACTCCAGAAAGAGTGACTGTAAGTTGGGCAGAGCCGGTAGTCAGAACGTGCTGATAATGGACCTCAGTTCATCAGGGACGATGCAGCGGATACAGAGTGAAAAGAGCATCCTGGATGAACCAGACTCTCCTCTAGAGGTTAGCTTTACAGATTTGAGTTTATACTGTTTTGCTGTGTGTGTATGTGTGTGTGTTTAGTTGCGTTAATAGAAAACTTTTTCTATATTTTCAGAACCTTCCACAGCATCTCACAATATTATTTTGTCAGTTAAATATAAAAAGGTAAAATGCCTTATTGACACTTATCTGTGCCTTATGTTGTGTGTTATACGAGCCCATAATGTATTTCACATGTTATAGAACTTAAACTTACGCACACACCGTTTCTGTATTTTATATGTTTTGGTTTCATTAGCAAAAGCTTATACTTGTTTACTTAATTTGCAAACTTTTAATCTTTCCAGCCTTTTATAACATATGTGCCGCCCTTAGCGCCAAAACTCACGCTAGTTTTTTTAAATTTCCCTTTTTGCTTTATCAAGTAAATCTTCTTCTTCTATAAAGTTTTAACTGATTTTATCTTAAATATTGGGATAGGCTTTTGGCAGTTTTTCTTCATTTTTCAGTTGTCCAATATTACGCTTGGCATTCTTTTCCTGCAGCCTTTCTTACATCTGATTCTGGATCGTGACCTAGTGTCGGCATTTAAAGGTTTATCAGACTGATTGTTTCTGTCTCGGCGTATGTATTCTAGTCCAGAGAGAGCATGCAGTATAGAATTTGACAAAAGCTGTATATACACATCAACTCTGATTCATATATATACAGCTATGTA
The DNA here is from genome assembly GCF_033026475.1 of Channa argus. NCBI lineage: Eukaryota > Metazoa > Chordata > Actinopteri > Anabantiformes > Channidae > Channa > Channa argus. Next base: position 13,853,955 of record NC_090206.1, read on the forward strand.
CTGTATTTCATGATCAGAATTGTACCTTTTTGAATTAGTTCGATGTTTTCTTCTTATTAATAGTTTATTGAAAGCAAACTTCTATTTTCATTTATACCTTTATTCAGATGTCATATGTATTTATTGGGGACACGTTATTATTATTATTCCGGATTTTCATAAAAGTAGAAATCTCAAACACAGTCAGCTGCTTTGCGAACATTATCTTACCTACATGGCCATTTTTACACAATATAAATTTAGAACTTTCTAACAATTGGTTTTATAGGCAGGTGAATTTATACATGAATTCTGTAGTTATACATTTTGAACTCTTAGGGCCGCTGTAGACCAGAGTGTCGATGGCTGAGAGTAAGCTTGTAGCAGAACCTCCCATGTAACCCCTACATTGAACAGTGAGAACACGACAGTAAAGAAGGGACATTCTGGATATGCAGAATATCAGATAAGAGAAACGACGACCTCAGAACATTTTCTTTAGACTGTGGATTTTACAAATACGAAAAACATGCTTGACGCTGACACGGATTTCGATTTATGAGATATAAAACCGGACTGTGGAACCTTCTAAAAACAAACATGGATAGAACAATGAAAAAAAAAGCGCTGTTGTTTATCTTTCTCGTTTACCATGGCGCGGTAATTGGACAAGTGAGCTACACAATACCAGAAGAAATGCCAACTGGGTCTTTAGTGGGGAATATAGTACATGCTTTAGGTTTGGAAACCAAACGTCTTACGTCCGGCAAAGCTCGAATTTATACCCGAGACAGCGAGGAGTATATTGAGCTGAACAGAGAGAGAGGAGTCCTCCTCGTCAGAGAGCGAATCGACAGAGAGGCGCTCTGCAGACAGACAACACCGTGTGCTTTACATTTTCAAATTATTTTAGAGAATCCGATGGAATTTTACAGTGTTACTGTACAGATTAGTGATATTAATGACAACGCACCGACCTTCGAAGAGGGGGAGATCCGATTTAATATAAGTGAGTCAGCAATCATCGGTGCAAAATTTGTGCTGGAGAGGGCGGTGGATCTTGATGTTGGAATCAATGATCTTCAAAGGTACGAATTGAAACCATCTGACAATTTTGCTCTGAAGGTCCACAATAATGCTGATGGGAATAGGAATGTGGAGATGGTGTTACAGAAGCCTTTAGACAGAGAGAAACAAGAGCAAATATCGCTTGTGTTGACGGCCGTAGATGGAGGAGAGCCGCAGATGTCAGGAACAATGCTGATTATCATTACAGTTTTAGACGCTAATGACAATGCTCCTGTTTTTACACAGCCCACATACAAAGCTACAGTTACCGAGAATTCACCGAAAGGCACAGTTGTAGCTACAGTTACAGCCTTAGATGCAGATCAAGGCTCTAATGGAAAAATAACCTATTCAATAACAAATACTTTAGATGATGTTAGGAAATTTTTTAAGATAAATAAGGATAATGGTGAAGTTACTTTGATAGGAAACATTGACTTTGAGGAGTCGCGAAGCTATCAGATAAATATGCGTGCTAGTGACGATGGAGGACTCAGAGATTCGTGCAAGTTAATTGTTGATGTACATGATATAAATGACAACAAACCTGAAATTCACATAATGTCGAAGTCAACTGTCATATCAGAGGATTCTGAAGTAAATACAGTCGTTACAATGATAAATATTGAGGACAAAGACACAAGAGAAAATGGAAAAGTCCAGTGTTTTATTAGTGAAAACGTACCCTTTAGTTTAAAGGCATCCACAAATACTTTCTACAGCTTAGTAACAGACAGTGAATTAGACAGAGAGACGTCCTCTGAGTATAATATCACAGTGACCTGCTCTGATGAGGGAGTTCCCTCCCTCTCCAGCAGCGTCACTCTCACCTTACAGATCTCTGATGTGAACGACAACGCTCCTGTCTTTGAGAGGAGTTCATATGAGGCGTACATTGTAGAAAACAACACACCAGGTCTCTCTATATTCACAGTGAAAGCCACAGACGCTGACTGGAACCAGAATGCCCGTGTTTCTTACATACTGGAGGACTCCTCTGTTAACGGAGTAGCAGTCTCCTCATATGTGTCCGTTAGTGCTGATAGTGGAGTCATCCATGCAGTGCGCTCTTTTGACTACGAGCAGACCAAAGATTTCCAGTTCCGCGTCAAAGCGCAGGATGGAGGCTCTCCTCCACTCACTAGTAACGTGACAGTGAAAATACTGGTCCAGGACCAGAACGACAACCCTCCTCAGGTCCTCTACCCAGTCCAGACTGGTGGCTCTCAGGTGGCTGAAATGGTGCCTCGTTCGGCAGATGTGGGCTATTTGGTCACTAAAGTGGTGGCTGTTGATGTGGACTCTGGACAGAATGCCTGGCTCTCATATAAACTGCAGAAAGCCACAGACAGGGGGCTGTTTGAAGTGAGTTTACAGAATGGAGAAATAAGAACTATCCGCCAAGTCACTGATAAAGATGCTGTCAAACAAAGACTCACTGTTATAGTGGAGGACAACGGGCAGCCCTCTCGTTCAGCTACAGTCATTGTTAACGTGGCGGTGGCCGACAGCTTCCCTGAAGTGCTGTCGGAGTTCACTGACTTTGCACACGACAAAGAGTACAATGACAACCTGACTTTTTACTTAGTGTTGGCTCTGGCTGTAGTTTCCTTCCTGTTCATCACGTGTTTAGTGGTTATTATATCAGTGAAAATCTACAGGTGGAGACAGTCTCGCGTCCTGTATCACTCCAGCCTCCCTGTGATTCCTTATTATTCACCGCGCTACGCAGACACTTTGGGAACAGGGACTCTCCAACACGTGTACAATTACGAGGTGTGCAGGACGACTGACTCCAGAAAGAGTGACTGTAAGTTGGGCAGAGCCAGTAGTCAGAACGTGCTGATAATGGACCCCAGTTCATCAGGGACGATGCAGCGGATACAGAGTGAAAAGAGCATCCTGGATGAACCAGACTCTCCTCTAGAGGTTAGTTGTCTAGAACTTAGTGTTTGTCTTGATCACTACATTCTCTGCGTTTCAACTTCAGTATGTCATTTAACTGAATGTATCTTTGCTTGCTGGAGGCTCTTTGGGCTATATTGTGGTCTTTCTGAGTCAGCACCTTGGACAGCGCATAAACGATCACGTTAAGTTGTTTTTTTTTTACCGGATAAGACCTTAGAATTGTTCTTTTTCTTTCTGCCTGTGTCTTTTCTCTATGTTTTGTGTGTTTTCCAGTATGTGAGCTGTTTTATCTCTTGTATGCTTGTCGTTAAAATGTAAAGAAAAGTTGTTGTTTTTTTCACTATAGACAGATATACAGCCAAACGTCTGGTGAATCATGCATAATTGCTCTGCGTTAAGTGTTTCATTAATTAGCAACACGGTCAGCGGCAAAATATAACATCCTAGCAATGCATCAATAATGTAGTATCATGCAAAACTGACGATAATTAGCTTTTTTATACTCTTTCATTATTGGTATTTGTGGCTGCGTGTGTGTCCATGAAGTTCTTGTGTTTGTGTGTATGTGTGGAGGACATAATTGAGCTGTTTTATTGCTATATGTTCTGATTCACATTATCATTTGCTTCGTTGGCTTTCCATTTTACAGCATTTTACACAAAGAAGAATTTAGTGTTCATGTGTAGTCAGTTGAAACATATTGGGTCTTTCTGTTTCTCAGCATTTCTGTATAGTGTGCATTTTAGTAAACCGCCATGTAGTTAATTTTGTTAAACAGAGAGGGACGCTGTCGTCCACAGAGTTGCTGAGGAACCATTTCTTGTAGTACCTCCCTACTTCACCATATCACACTGGGAAATAGAGAGGCGGCGTTAACAGTCTAGGTTGACACGAACAACAAAAGAAAGCATCCGCATTACTGGATTCTTTTTTCATAAAACTTAAGATATTTACAATTTTCGGGAACGTTCACATATATCTAAATGTCAGATCTGGAGCTTGGAACGTTGAGGATTTTCTGATTTCTCCGTACGTAAGTGTCGAACGGAACGATGGAATGGCAAGTGTTGTTCTTTATCTCTGTGCTCTCCATCAGCGTAGTGCATGGGCAGGTCAGTTACTCCATTCCCGAAGAGATGGCAAAGGGGGCTCTAATAGGCAACATAGCCCAGGATTTAGGTTTAAGCGTTGACAGATTAAAGTCTGGAAAAGCTTATATGTATACTGGTAACACTGAGGAATATATTGAGCTGAAGAGAGAAAGAGGAGTCCTGCTTATCAAGGACAGGATAGACAGAGAGGCTCTGTGCAGTAAAACAATGCCTTGCGCTCTTCATTTTCAAATGATCCTGGAAAACCCAATGGAGTTTTATACTGTGACTGTCGAAATTACAGACATTAACGACAATCCTCCTATATTTGAGAGGGTAGGGATGAAATATGAAATAATCGAATCAGCTCTCGTTGGAGCGCGATTCGTCTTGGAGAAAGCCGTAGACGAGGACGTTGGTATCAATGGCTTGAGTAACTACGCCCTAAATCCCAGTGATAATTTTGCTCTGAAAACCATCAGCCGAGGAGATGGGACTAAACATGTGGAAATTGTTTTACAGAAGCCTCTAGACAGAGAGAAGAATGAGCATTTATCACTAATACTAACAGCTCTTGATGGAGGTGAACCTCAGCTTTCTGGGACAATGCAGATAATCATAACTGTGTTAGACGCAAATGACAATCCGCCCGTTTGTTTAAAGCAGGAATACAAAGCAAGTGTTGTAGAGAATGCTTCCGCTGGAACTGTAATAACTACTGTAACGGCTACTGATGTAGATAAAGGCAATAATGGGAAAGTAACATACATGATTCCAAAATCCGCAGGTACAAATCTCTTTGAAATCGATGCTGATCATGGGGTATTGACACTGAAAGGCAATGTGGATTATGAAAAGAAAAAACTTTACGAGCTAGATGTTCAAGTATTTGATCAGGGAGGATTGTTTGATGTATGTAAAGTAACTGTAGACGTAATAGACTCAAATGATAATCCTCCTTCTATTAACATCATGTCAAAATCAAACACAGTATCCGAGAACGTGAAAACGGAAACGGTTGTAACTATGCTTAACATACAAGATCCAGACTCAAGTGATAATGGCAAAGTTATGTGTCTGTTGAATGAAAATATTCCATTTTCCATTAAATCCACGACAAATAATTTATTTACCGTTGTCACAGACAATGAATTAGACAGAGAGACGTCCTCTGAGTATAATATCACAGTGACCTGCTCTGATGAGGGAGTTCCCTCCCTCTCCAGCAGCGTCACTCTCACCTTACAGATCTCTGATGTGAACGACAACGCTCCTGTCTTTGAGAGGAGCTCATATGAGGCCTACATTGTAGAAAACAACACACCAGGTCTTTCTATATTCACAGTGAAAGCCACAGACGCTGACTGGAACCAGAATGCCCGTGTTTCTTACATACTGGAGGACTCCTCTGTTAACGGAGTAGCAGTCTCCTCATATGTGTCCGTTAGTGCTGATAGTGGAGTCATCCATGCAGTGCGCTCTTTTGACTACGAGCAGATCAAAGATTTCCAGATCCACATCAAAGCGCAGGATGGAGGTTCTCCTCCACTCACTAGTAACGTGACAGTGAAAATACTGGTCCAGGACCAGAACGACAACCCTCCTCAGGTCCTCTACCCAGTCCAGACTGGTGGCTCTCATGTGGCTGAAATGGTGCCTCGTTCAGCAGATGTGGGCTATCTGGTCACTAAAGTGGTGGCTGTTGATTTGGACTCTGGACAGAATGCCTGGCTCTCCTATAAACTGCAGAAAGCCACAGACAGGGCGCTGTTTGAAGTGGGCTTACAGAATGGAGAAATAAGAACTATCCGCCAAGTCACTGATAAAGATGCTGTCAAACAAAGACTCACTGTTATAGTGGAGGACAACGGGCAGCCCTCTCGTTCAGCTACAGTCATTGTAAACGTGGCGGTGGCCGACAGCTTCCCTGAAGTGCTGTCGGAGTTCACTGACTTTGCACACGACAAGGAGTACAATGACAACCTGACTTTTTACTTAGTGTTGGCTCTGGCTGTAGTTTCCTTCCTGTTCATCACGTGTTTAGTGGTTATTATATCAGTGAAAATCTACAGGTGGAGACAGTCTCGCGTCCTGTATCACTCCAGCCTCCCTGTGATTCCTTATTATCCACCACGTTACTCAGACACTTTGGGGACGGGGACTCTCCAACACGTGTACAATTACGAGGTGTGCAGAACGACTGACTCCAGAAAGAGTGACTGTAAGTTGGGTAGAGCCGGTAGTCCGAACGTGCTTATAATGGACCCCAGTTCATCCGGGACGACGAAGCGGATACAGAGTGAAAAGAGCATCCTGGATGAACCAGACTCTCCACTAGAGGTTAGATGGTTTAACACTGTATTCACTATTTATAATACTTAAAGCGTGTACATTTTGAGTGTTGAGTATTAACAAATCATCCTAATGTTATTATTATTAATATTAATGTTAATATTATTTTTGAATTGTATGTAGGGTTTTTTTTATATAATTAAGTAATTCAAATCTAAAATCACTTTTTACAAGCCATTCCTAAGTTAAATTGCAGTATAACCGCCTTTGTTCTTTACATTTGCTCTCCAAAGTAAATAATGGTAATATATTTCTGCATATGCAATAATGACTATTTGGCATAATTTATTGAAAGGTTCCCTAATGTTGCTAATTGCGTCTTTTTTCCCAACATGACTTTATAAGTAGGTCTACGTTGGCTGGGAGTCATTGGTGACTTTGAAAACGTGAGCTAGTGATATCGAGTTTCCTTGCTGTATTAATACTACTCGTTGTCCTCACTTAATATAATAAGATCTTTTGAAACATTTTTGTTTCGCCTTTTGAACTCTTTCTAATCACGTAAAGATCTATGTAAAAACCCTTTTCCGTGGTTGCCGTGACTGAAAAAGTGAATGTAAGTACTTATCATTACATCTTATATGATTATCTGTGGAGGTAAAGAAATTTGTTTAATTTACTTCTTCATTTATTATGATTTTTATTCAGATTTGCAAATATTTACAAATATTTTAATAACTGGGCCGTCGTTTGTGCATTTGGATTTGTGCAGTTTTATAATTTGAACTCTTAGGGCCGCTGTTCACCAGAGTGTCGATTGCTGATAGTAGGGTTGTAACAGCACCTCCCATCTAACATCGTCATTATGAGAACAAAACATGACGGGAACCACAAGGCACTTCAGTGATGCAGACATTTTCTAAACCAGACATCGACCTTTGAGACTTTTTTCTTTTGTGTTGATATTTGACGCTGAATTGACTTTATTGACTCGAATCTATGTCATTTTAATAGGATAAAGACATTTAACCTCCCGGGAACAATTCAAAGAGAACAATGACAAGGCAAGTGGTGTTTTTGATATCTGTCCTCTCTGTCGGCTCAGTTCTCGGGCAGATTAGCTACACTATACCCGAGGAGATGGGCAAAGGATCGTTAGTGGGAAATATAATACACGATTTAGGTTTGGAAACCAAACGTCTTATGACCGGTAAAGCTCGAATTTATACCCGAGACAGCGAGGAGTATATTGAGCTGAACAGAGAGAGAGGAGTCCTCCTCGTCAGAGAGAGAATCGACAGAGAGACGCTCTGCAGACAGACAACACCGTGTGCTTTACATTTTCAAATTATTTTAGAGAATCCGATGGAATTTTACAGTGTTACTGTACAGATTAGTGATATTAATGACAATGCACCGACTTTCAAGAAGGGTGAAATATATTTTAAAATTAGTGAGTCAGCCATCACCGGTGCAAAATTTATGCTGGAAAGGGCGGTGGACCTCGATGTTGGAACTAATGGTGTTCAAGGCTACGAATTAAAACCCTCTGACAATTTTGTTCTGAAGGTCCACAATAACGCTGATGGGAATAAGAATGTGGAGATTGTGTTGCAGAAGCCTTTAGACAGAGAGAAACAAGAGCACATATCGCTTGTGTTGACGGCCGTAGATGGAGGAGAGCCGCAGATGTCAGGAACAATACTGATTATCATTACAGTTTTAGACGCTAATGACAATGCTCCTGTTTTTACACAGCCCACATACAAAGCTACAGTTACCGAGAATTCACCGAAAGGCACAGTTGTAGCTACAGTTACAGCCTTAGATGCAGATCAAGGCACTAATGGCAAAATAAAATATTCAATAACAAATACTTTAGATGATGACAGAAACATTTTCGATATAAACGAGGACATAGGGGAAGTCACGTTGAAAGGAAACATTGACTTTGAAGAGTCACGAAAATATCAGATAAATATACTTGCTAGTGATGATGGAGGACTCACAGATTCGTGCAAGTTAATCGTCGATGTGCAAGATATGAATGACAACAGACCTGAAATTAATATAATGTCAAAGTCAAATGTGATATCAGAGAATGCTAAACTTAATACAGTTGTTACAATGATAAATATTGAAGACGGGGACTCAGAGGAAAACGGAAAGGTTCAGTGTTTTATTAGTGAAAACGTACCATTTACTTTGAAGACATCGACAAATACGTTCTACAGCTTAGTAACAGATAGTGAATTAGACAGAGAGACGTCCTCTGAGTATAATATCACAGTGACCTGCTCTGATGAGGGAGTTCCCTCCCTCTCCAGCAGCGTCACTCTCACCTTACAGATCTCTGATGTGAACGACAACGCTCCTGTCTTTGAGAGGAGCTCATATAAGGCCTACATTCTAGAAAACAACACACCAGGTCTCTCTATATTCACAGTGAAAGCCACAGACGCTGACTGGAACCAGAATGCCCGTGTTTCTTACATACTGGAGGACTCCTCTGTTAACGGAGTAGCAGTCTCCTCATATGTGTCCGTTAGTGCTGATAGTGGAGTCATCCATGCAGTGCGCTCTTTTGACTACGAGCAGATCAAAGATTTCCAGTTCCGCGTCAAAGCGCAGGATGGAGGCTCTCCTCCACTCACTAGTAATGTGACAGTGAAAATACTGGTCCAGGACCAGAACGACAACCCTCCTCAGGTCCTCTACCCAGTCCAGACTGGTGGCTCTCATGTGGCTGAAATGGTGCCTCGTTCAGCAGATGTGGGCTATCTGGTCACTAAAGTGGTGGCTGTTGATGTGGACTCTGGACAGAATGCCTGGCTCTCCTATAAACTGCAGAAAGCCACAGACATGGCGCTGTTTGAAGTGGGCTTACAGAATGGAGAAATAAGAACTATCCGCCAAGTCACTGATAAAGATGCTGTCAAACAAAGACTCACTGTTATAGTGGAGGACAACGGGCAGCCCTCTCGTTCAGCTACAGTCATTGTTAACGTGGCGGTGGCCGACAGCTTCCCTGAAGTGCTGTCGGAGTTCACTGACTTTGCACACGACAAAGAGTACAATGACAACCTGACTTTTTACTTAGTGTTGGCTCTGGCTGTAGTTTCCTTCCTGTTCATCACGTGTTTAGTGGTTATTATATCAGTGAAAATCTTCAGGTGGAGACAGTCTCGCGTCCTGTATCACTCCAGCCTCCCTGTGATTCCGTATTATCCACCACGTTACTCAGACACGTTGGGGACAGGGACTCTCCAACACGTGTACAATTACGAGGGGTGCAGGACGACTGACTCCAGAAAGAGTGACTGTAAGTTGGGCAGAACCGGTAGTCAGAACGTGCTGATAATGGACCCCAGTTCATCAGGGACGATGCAGCGGATACAGAGTGAAAATAGCATCCTGGATGAACCAGACTCTCCTCTAGAGGTTAGAATTTACACAATTTGGCTATATAACATCTGCATGTTAAAATATTTGTCTGCTGTGTGACTACTGCATTTCAGCACCTTGGACAGAGACAGAGTAACGCGTATACCACATCCCATTTTGTCCGTCTTTATTGTGTCCTACCTGCAAAATGATACTTTCGAATTATAATTTAGTTAGTTTTGGTAAACTTCCTTTTCCCGATTTTATGTTTTGGTATTTGAAATATCTATTTTTCTGGTGTTTGGATAATTTAAACCTCTTTAAAGTTTAAAATTTAAAAAACCCAAATTGTTTTTAATACAAGTGAAAGATATTTTTAAAGTATTTCTGCTGTTCGTTGGTTTACTTTTCTTGCAATTTCACTATTTGAACTCAATGGGCCGCTGTTGGTTAACGTGTTGCAGTTGTAGAAAATATTTAAAACAGATCCTCCCAATTCATTTCGGTATTGTGGATAAAGAAGAGGGTAGAGAGAGCACTGTTGGCTGAGATGCTGACTCTTGGATTGACACAATAGGTTGACAGAGTTTCTTTATACATTTGTGGATTACATTGATATACCTCTTATGTTTTCACATCGAGATTCGTATTGTTGTTGCAAGTATATAACATATTTTTTGGCATAATGTACAATGTGGACGTGACAATGAGACGGCAAGTATTGTTTTTCATCTCGATTTTATCTTTCGCTTCAGTTCTCGGACAAATCAGCTACTCTATTCCAGAGGAAATGGCAAAGGGATCGGTAATAGGCAACATAGCACGAGATTTAGGTTTAGATGTGAAAAGACTAAAGTCTGGTAAAGCCCGTTTATTTACAGGCGACAGTGCCGAATACATCGAGCTGAATAGAGAAAGAGGAGTGCTCCTCGTGAAAGAAAGGATCGACAGAGAGTCGCTCTGCAGACAGACGACGCCTTGTGCTTTACATTTGCAAATTATTCTTGAAAACCCGATGGAGCTTTTTCGAATAATAGTCGAAATTACCGATATCAATGACAACAGTCCTAGTTTTAAAAATGACGAAAAACGATTTGAAATCAGCGAATCAGCGGTTATAGGGTCTAAATTTGTGTTAGAAAGAGCAGTTGATGCAGACATTGGCATAAATGGCCTGAAAAATTACAGCTTGAAACCAACGGATAATTTTGTGCTGAAAATACATAGTCAGCCAGATGGGAATAAAAAAGTCGAAATGATTTTACACAAAACTCTAGATCGAGAGAAAGAGGAACAAATCTCTCTTTTATTAACAGCTGTAGATGGAGGAGAACCTCAGATGTCTGGTACAGTAAAGATTTATGTGACCGTGCTCGATGCAAACGACAATGCCCCTGTTTTCACGCAGTCGGTTTACAAAGCAGTCATAGCGGAAAATTCTCAGAAAGGAACAACACTGACAATAGTAAGTGCATCTGATGCAGATAAGGGAGTTAATGGTAAAATTTCCTATTCAGTGTCCTCTACAATGGACAGTGTGTCTGATATATTTACAATCAATGAGAACGGCGAAGTGACACTAGTTGGTGAAGTAGACTTTGAAAAATCAAAGTATTACCAAATTGATATTGAGGCTAAAGACAGCGGTGGTCTTTCTGATTCAACTAAAATTATAGTTGATGTGATTGACATTAACGACAATAAGCCTGTAATCAATATACTTTCCAAGTCTGAATCAATTCCGGAAAGTTCTCCCCAAAATACAGTAGTAGTTATGTTCAGTGTTCTTGACCCAGACTCGAGCAACAACGGTCAAGTAAATTGCAGAATCAATGGCAATATCCCATTTACTATTACAACTTCCTCAAATGATTTTTATAGTTTAGTAACAGACAGTGAATTAGACAGAGAGATGTCCTCTGAGTATAATATCACAGTGACCTGCTCTGATGAAGGAGTTCCCTCCCTCTCCTGCAGCGTCACTCTCACCTTACAGATCTCTGATGTGAACGACAACGCTCCTGTCTTTGAGAGGAGTTCATATGAGGCCTACATTGTAGAAAACAACACACCAGGTCTCTCTATATTCACAGTGAAAGCCACAGACGCTGACTGGAACCAGAATGCCCGTGTTTCTTACATACTGGAGGACTCCTCTGTTAACGGAGTAGCAGTCTCCTCATATGTGTCCGTTAGTGCTGATAGTGGAGTCATCCATGCACTGCGCTCTTTTGACTACGAGCAGATCAAAGATTTCCAGTTCCGCGTCAAAGCGCAGGATGGAGGCTCTCCTCCACTCACTAGTAACGTGACAGTGAAAATACTGGTCCAGGACCAGAACGACAACCCTCCTCAGGTCCTCTACCCAGTCCAGACTGGTGGCTCTCAGGTGGCTGAAATGGTGCCTCGTTCAGCAGATGTGGGCTATCTGGTCACTAAAGTGGTGGCTGTTGATGTGGACTCTGGACAGAATGCCTGGCTCTCATATAAACTGCAGAAAGCCACAGACAGGGCGCTGTTTGAAGTGGGCTTACAGAATGGAGAAATAAGAACTATCCGCCAAGTCACTGATAAAGATGCTGTCAAACAAAGACTCACTGTTATAGTGGAGGACAACGGGCAGCCCTCTCGTTCAGCTACAGTCATTGTTAACGTGGCGGTGGCCGACAGCTTCCCTGAAGTGCTGTCGGAGTTCACTGACTTTGCACACGACAAAGAGTACAATGACAACCTGACTTTTTACTTAGTGTTGGCTCTGGCTGTAGTTTCCTTCCTGTTCATCACGTGTTTAGTGGTTATTATATCAGTGAAAATCTTCAGGTGGAGACAGTCTCGCGTCCTGTATCACTCCAGCCTCCCTGTGATTCCGTATTATCCACCACGTTACTCAGACACTTTGGGGACAGGGACTCTCCAACACGTGTACAATTACGAGGTGTGCAGGACGACTGACTCCAGAAAGAGTGACTGTAAGTTGGGCAGAGCCGGTAGTCAGAACGTGCTGATAATGGACCCCAGTTCATCAGGAACGATGCAGCGGATACAGTGTGAAAAGAGCATCCTGGATGAACCAGACTCACCTCTAGAGGTTAGACTCATGAACTCACATAAATTGTAGCATTACACTCTTACTGACAGCTTTTCATTTAAAGACTAATATGTAACATCCTTTGTAATATGTATTTTTAATACTTTTCTTCACATTTTGTTATATAACATTCAAGTACTGTTGTACCAATCACAACAATTTAGCAACATTCAAGTTCTTTTCAAATTTAAAATCTAAAAATACCCTATTTAAAATATGTTTACTTATTTGTACATTAAAATCTATAACAAGCCTGCAGCTTTTACACACTGACTACACCGGTAACTGAACTTTACATGCTGTTTGCATTCATGCGAATATATGGATTATAAACCAGCATTTTTACAAGCATCCTTTATTATTATGTATAACTGGAACACTTTTGAATTATTTGTAATTCAGAACATTGTTCCTGCCTATTGGGCTTCATTGCCTGTTATTTTTCTGCATTCAGCACCAATTTGATGTCCAGAAAATTTCAAATGACAAAACAATTTTAGATTTATGCCCAGTTATTCCAAAACACATTAACATTGTTGGCAACAGCGTGTTCAAATGTGTCTGGATTTATTTATTTTGCAATATCTTTGTTAAAGGCGGGGCGCCTATTAGAATGATGTTAAACTGGCTGTAGCTGGAGATAGAATAGCTATAGAATAGAATAGATGAAAACATATGGCCACATGCATCATCATTGCTATAAATATTGTCACTCCATTTCAATTTCTGCTCACACTTGATTCGAATATGTACTCTTTTGACAAGATTAAGATGAGGGAGCTAAAAGAACACCAGTCTGAACATGTAGAATAGCAGGTTTCTTTGAATTACAGAAACAATGAGTAAACATCTGTGTTGTCACTCTAAATTTCAAGTGGAAATAAATCCCAGCGTATGACCGGGTGCATGTATTGCCATGAATCATCTTGTGCTCCAACTATTTAGCAGAGAGCTCAGGTAAATTGTGTTTGTTGTGTAACTTGTCAGCTTGCTACTGAATATTGCTGACAAAATGGTGAAAAAAACATTTTTTAGTTGCTGAAAAATACATGTACATGTTAGTCCTTGTGTTTAATTTCTAATCTTAACTGCCAAATACGTTATTAATGACCCATAACATTAATAAATTCTTGTGGCTGCGTGATGCCTTTTTCTCCACCTTAAGAACTTAAGTTACCAATATTTTTGCAGGTAATCTTTTAGACTTTAACTTATCAACTCAATAAAACCCATTTTAATGGTGCTGAATATTAAAAAGAGAAATCTGATGTCTTAACCTTAACAACCAGAATTCCAGTTTATTAATTTCAACATTGTGCCTTTGTCATTAAACTGTTTTGTTAATAGAGGCCTTATATAGACCAGATTTTTTGTAAGCAATGTAGAGGAATCTACTACAAGTAGTCATGACAGTGAGTCGTATTTGTTTCCTATCGAACCTCCCCCGCTGTTCTGCAATACAAGTGTTTGGACTCTCAGGGCCGCTGTTGACTAATGTAGAGCTTTTCTGATGCATTAAAAAGAGAGAGGAACACATTTACAGCATACAAGCGTCGTAGCAGAAGCCCGGAGATATCAGCGCTGCGATTTACTGATTTTGGATTAAAAACACTGGCGATAATCTTTGAAACATTTCTCTTCCACACTTTTTAACAGGGGAACCAAAACGCCGTGGAATATAGTGCTTTTCTTTCTCCAGAATCCGTCGAGATTAAAATGTGGGGCAGAACAAAAAGACGGCAAGTACTGTTGTTTGTCTCGCTTGTTTCCCTCAGCGCAGTGTTTGGGCAGGTCACCTACTCCATTCCAGAGGAAATGACTAAAGGCTCTTTAATTGGTAACATAGCACAGGATTTAGGCTTAGACGTAAGAAGACTGAAGTCAGGGAAAGGTCGCATATACACTGAGGATAATGCAGAATACGTCGAGCTGAATAAAGACAGAGGAGTCCTTCTGGTGAAAGAGAGGATTGACAGAGAGGCGCTCTGTGGGCAGACAACACCTTGCGCTTTACATCTCCAAATTACACTGGAGGACCCGATTGAATTCTACACAGTTACGGTTGAAATTAATGACATCAACGATAATGTACCCAGTTTCAAAAAGGATGAAATGAAATTTAGAATCAGCGAGTCTGCTGTGATTGGAGCAAAATTCGTGCTAGAAAGAGCTTTGGATCTGGATGTCGGTGTGAATGGATTGCAGGGTTATTCGCTTACACCGACAGACAACTTTCATCTGAGACTACAAAATCAACAAGATGGAAGTAAAAAAGTGGAGATGGTGTTGCAGAAACACCTGGATAGAGAAGCGCAAGAGCACCTGTCTTTGACACTCACGGCTACCGATGGCGGTGAGCCTCAGCTGTCAGGAACAATGCGTGTGGAAATTTCTGTGCTAGATGTTAATGACAATACCCCGATATTTACGCAAGAAGTCTACAAAGCTACTGTCTTGGAAACTGCTGCAAAGGATACTGTTTTGAGTACTGTTCGTGCTGTAGATGCAGATGAAGGTTCCAATGGTAAAGTGTCTTATTCAATTACAAACACGTTGGATGATGTCCCTTTTATGTTTAAAATTGACGAAGAGAGTGGTGTGGTATATTTATCTGGAAACCTTGATTATGAAAAGGCCCAGAATTATGAAATACACGTACAAGCTAGTGATGATGGAGGGCTAACAGATTCTTGTAAGATTGTTGCTGAGGTGACTGATACAAACGATAATTACCCGTCTATCAATATTATGTCTCAAACAAATTCAATATCAGAGAATTCTAAACCAGGAACTGTGGTAACTATAATAAATGTTCAAGATCCTGACTCTGGAGAAAATGGCAAAGTTACCTGTAATATAGAGGAACACATGCCATTTCTGATGAAACCAACGTCGAAAATTTTTTTTAGCATAATTACTGTTAGTGAATTAGACAGAGAGACGTCCTCTGAGTATAATATCACAGTGACCTGCTCTGATGAGGGAGTTCCCTCCCTCTCCAGCAGCGTCACTCTCACCTTACAGATCTCTGATGTGAACGACAACGCTCCTGTCTTTGAGAGGAGCTCATATGAGGCCTACATTGTAGAAAACAACAGACCAGGTTTCTCTATATTCACAGTGAAAGCCACAGACGCTGACTGGAACCAGAATGCCCGTGTTTCTTACATACTGGAGGACTCCTCTGTTAACGGAGTAGCAATCTCCTCATATGTATCCGTTAGTGCTGATAGTGGAGTCATCCATGCAGTGCGGTCTTTTGACTACGAGCAGATCAAAGATTTCCAGTTCCGCGTCAAAGCGCAGGATGGAGGCTCTCCTCCACTCACTAGTAATGTGACAGTGAAAATACTGGTCCAGGACCAGAACGACAACCCTCCTCAGGTCCTCTACCCAGTCCAGACTGGTGGCTCTCAGGTGGCTGAAATGGTGCCTCGTTCAGCAGATGTGGGCTATCTGGTCTCTAAAGTGGTGGCTGTTGATGTTGACTCTGGACAGAATGCCTGGCTCTCCTATAAATTGCAGAAAGCCACAGACAGGGCGCTGTTTGAAGTGGGCTTACAGAATGGAGAAATAAGAACTATCCGCCAAGTCACTGATAAAGATGCTGTCAAACAAAGACTCACTGTTATAGTGGAAGACAACGGGCAGCCCTCTCGTTCAGCTACAGTCATTGTTAACGTGGCGGTGGCCGACAGCTTCCCTGAAGTGCTGTTGGAGTTCACTGACTTTGCACACGACAAGGAGTACAATGACAACCTGACTTTTTACTTAGTGTTGGCTCTGGCTGTAGTTTCCTTCCTGTTCATCACGTGTTTAGTGGTTATTATATCAGTGAAAATCTACAGGTGGAGACAATCTCGCGTCCTGTATCACTCCAGCCTCCCTGTGATTCCGTATTATCCACCACGTTACTCAGACACTTTGGGGACAGGGACTCTCCAACACGTGTACAATTACGAGGTGTGCAGGACAACTGACTCCAGAAAGAGTGACTGTAAGTTGGGCAGAGCCGGTAGTCAGAACGTGCTGATAATGGACCCCAATTCATCAGGGACGATGCAGCGGATACAGAGTGAAAAGAGCATCCTGGATGAACCAGACTCTCCTCTAAAGGTTAGAAAACTTTTACACTTAGACTTTTTTACAACTTATGTAAATCACGATCACACCAGTAACATTAACAATTGTTCATAGTACTTTCAACTATAATCCGAAGAAGACTAGTTGGTATTCGACTTTCCAATTCAGCACCATGGACAGTGATACATTACACGTTTGCCTCCAGTACATGTGTTTGGTTCTGTTTATTTTCGCTTCACTCTGATTCAAAAACAATGTTTTCTTGTAACGATATTCAATCAAGTTACAATATCAAGGACAATATTTTAAACGTATTAGTTCGAAGATATATAAATTGTTGAACACATTTACTTTTGTTTTCAACCCGCTTCATATCAGTGTCACATTGGATTTAACCTCTTCCCATTGTTATAACTGGTTGTAATGTGTATTTTCAACTCAGAGGGTCGCTCTCGGCAAGCATGTTGTCGGATATCTAGATGTTTTTTCTCCGTGAACTGCCCCTTTTTGTCAGTACGTTGAACACAATGTGAGGAAGGCAGAATACACAGTCCAGTCTCACAAGGACAACTGCGGGGAAACGTCTAAAGGGTTGCATTGTCTTGTAACTCGAAGAAGTGTCGACTTTTTGTTTTTGTTTGTTATTTGCCTTTGCTGTCATGATTGCAATGGGAATGCTTTTGTTTTAATGGTCGTAGGAAAGTTGACGTCGGCAAGAACAATGAGACGGCAAGTACAGTTGTTTTTCTCGGTCCTATGCTTCAACTACGTGCACGGACAGGTCAGCTATACTATTCCTGAAGAAATGGCCAAAGGGTCTGCAGTTGGTAACATAGCGCATGATTTAGGCTTAGATCTCAAAAGGCTGAAATCGGGTAAAGCTCGCATCTATACAGGAGGCAGTGTAGAATACATTGGGCTGAATAAAGACAAGGGAGTCCTCCTTATCCAAGAGCGAATAGATCGAGAGGCTTTGTGTGGAGAGACGACGCCTTGTGCTTTGCATTTCCAGTTAATTCTGGAAAATCCAATGGAATTATTCCGTGTAACAGTGGAGATTACTGATATAAATGATAATATTCCCACTTTTACAAATACAGAAAAACATTTTGAAATCAGCGAGTCTGCGGTGATAGGATCAAAATTTATACTAGAGAAAGCAATTGATTCCGACATTGGGATGAATGGCTTACAACATTACTCGCTTTATCCAACTCAAAACTTCATATTAAAACTAGAAAATCAGGCAGACGGAAGTAAAAAAGTAGAAATGGTTTTACAGAAGTCACTAGATCGAGAAAAGCAAGATTACGTTTCACTGTTGTTAACCGCTGTAGATGGGGGAGAGCCGCAGACGTCAGGAACAATGCAGATATTTGTCAGTGTATTAGATGTGAATGACAACGCACCCACATTCGCTAAGCCTCTGTACAGAGCAAAATTACTAGAAAATGCTTCAGTTGGCACAACCGTGACCACTGTAAGTGCATCTGATAAAGATATCGGTTCCAACAGACAAGTGTCATTTAGGATATCCACTAGCAAACGTTATTTATCTGAGCTGTTTAAGATCAATTCAAAAACTGGAGAAATTACACTAATTGGTAATATAGATTATGAAAAAACAAACATTTATCAAATGGATATCGAAGTTGTAGACAGCGGGGGGCTTTCTGATTCGACCAAGGTGATAGTTGATGTTGTTGACATAAATGACAATAATCCTCATATAAACATTGTTTCAAAATCAGATACTGTTCCGGAGGACTCATCCCTAAACACTGTTATTGCTATGTTAAGCATAAACGATCCAGATTCTGAGAATAATGGAAAAGTACAGTGTAATATAAATAACAATATCCCCTTCAAAATACAAACTACATTAAACGGGTTTTATACTTTAGTAACAGAGGTCGCCTTAGACAGAGAGACGTCCTCTGAGTATAATATCACAGTGACCTGCTCTGATGAGGGAGTTCCCTCCCTCTCCAGCAGTGTCACTCTCCCCTTACAGATCTCTGATGTGAACGACAACGCTCCTGTCTTTGAGAGGAGCTCATATGAGGCCAACATTGTAGAAAACAACACACCAGGTCTCTCTATATTCACAGTGAAAGCCACAGACGCTGACTGGAACCAGAATGCCCGTGTTTCTTACATACTGGAGGACTCCTCTGTTAACGGAGTAGCAATCTCCTCATATGTGTCCGTTAGTGTTGATAGTGGAGTCATCCATGCAGTGCGCTCTTTTGACTACGAGCAGATTAAAGATTTCCAACTTCGCGTCAAAGCGCAGGATGGAGGCTCTCCTCCACTCACAAATAACGTGACAGTGAAAATACTGGTCCAGGACCAGAACGACAACCCTCCCCAGGTCCTCTACCCAGTCCAGACTGGTGGCTTTCAGGTGGCTGAAATGGTCCCTCGTTCAGCAGATGTGGGCTATCTGGTCACTAAAGTGGTGGCTGTTGATGTGGACTCTGGACAGAATGCCTGGCTCTCCTATAAACTGCAGAAAGCCACAGACAGGGCGCTGTTTGAAGTGGGCTTACAGAATGGAGAAATAAGAACTATCCGCCAAGTCACTGATAAAGATGCTGTCAAACAAAGACTCACTGTTATAGTGGAGGACAACGGGCAGCCCTCTCGTTCAGCTACAGTCATTGTTAACGTGGCGGTGGCCGACAGCTTCCCTGAAGTGCTGTCGGAGTTCACTGACTTTGCACACGACAAGGAGTACAATGACAACCTGACGTTTTACTTAGTGTTGGCTCTGGCTGTAGTTTCCTTCCTGTTCATCACGTGTTTAGTGGTTATTATATCAGTGAAAATCTACAGGTGGAGACAGTCTCGCGTCCTGTATCACTCCAGCCTCCCTGTGATTCCGTATTATCCACCACGTTACTCAGACACTTTGGGGACAGGGACCCTCCAACAAGTGTACAATTACGAGGTGTGCAGGACGACTGACTCCAGAAAGAGTGACTGTAAGTTGGGCAGAGCCGGTAGTCAGAACGTGCTGATAATGGACCCCAGTTCATCAGGAACGATGCAGCGGATACAGAGTGAAAAGAGCATCCTGGATGAACCAGACTCTCCTCTAGAGGTTAGAATTTGGGTTCAGTTGAAATCCTCAAGTGTTTTCCTTCTTTCTGTAATGGATACATTCTTATTCTTTTCAGACGCTATAAATAATCAGGACCATGGACAGAGGCACTGGCATGTTCCTGACTTATTCCCTCTTCAGTTGTTTTGCCAAGGCCGTGTGCGTGTATGTTTATATGTATATTTGTCAAAACATTGCAGTGTTAGCAGTGGTCGATGTGGGGCCAGCGGTTTTTGACGCCACAATATTTGGATAGTCCACATTCTTTGTTATGGTGTTGAGGCGTTTAGACATAAGTTGCAGAACTGAAAACTAACCCACTTTACTATCATAAATACAACATCTAACTTCCTGTCTGTCTGCCTGCCTGTCTGTCTATCTGTTTGTCTGCCTGTCTGTCTGATTTTCGTGACTAAATGTTTTACCGGTGGCGCTCCTTCCTCGATATTGTAGAAGTCATTACCATGCACCTCTTCGTACATATACCAAAATACCCTACAATTATTTATTTCCATTGTTTCACGACAACATGTATGAATAAAAATTGTAGCCAAAATTGTAAGTAGTTTTACAGTTTCCATTTACTACTTGCATTCGTTTGACGTTGACTCTTAATACAAACACTATAATATTGAGAGTTATTGCATACAGTCTTTGTTATTCCTGTATTTTTTGTAGTTCTTCAGTGTGTACTCTTAGGGCCGCTGTTGGCCAGTGTGTTGATGTTTCACGGCAGGTTTATAGAGCAGCCTCCCCCATCATAATGATATCAGAGAGAGAGAGAGAGAAAGACGCAGTCTCACAACGTCGGCGTATTCTGAAACTACAACTGTACAGAAATTTCTCGTTATTCAACCGATGTGGATATTTATGGAGTGACACTTTTTTTCATAAAATGCAGTGGACCTTAAAATCTAGGTGATTCTGGAGTAAAACAGTTCTATTCCATTTCGCAAGCATAATGTCGGACAGAACAATGATACGGCAAGTATTGGTGTTTTTGTTGGTCCTTTATCTCAATTCAGTGCTCGGCCAAGCCAGCTACTCCATCCCAGAGGAAATGCCGAGTGGTTCTTTAGTCGCAAATATCGCTCAGGACTTGGGTTTAGATTTAAAACGACTAAAATCAGGCAAAGCTCGGGTTTATACAGGAGACAGTGCAGGACTAATCCAGCTAGATAAAGAACGAGGAGTCCTTCTTATCAAAGACAGAATAGACAGAGAAGCCAGTTGCAAACAGACAACGCCTTGTGCTTTACATTTTCAGATCATTTTGGAGAACCCCATGGAGTTTTACAGCATCACAGTCGAAATTAAAGATATAAATGATAATCCACCCACTTTTGAAAAGGATGAAGTCAGTTTTAGAATCAGTGAATCTGCTGTAATCGGAGCCAAATTTGTATTAGACAGAGCAATAGATCTTGATGTCGGCAAAAATGGTCTTCAGAAATACGAGCTTAAACCTACAGATAATTTTGTGCTTAAACGTGACATTCAAGGAGATGGAAGAGAAAAGGCTGAAATGATTTTGCAGAAGCCACTCGACAGGGAAAAGGAAGAGTTGATATCTTTAGTTTTAACAGCGTTTGATGGAGGAGACCCCCAAATGTCGGGAACAATTCGTATTTTCATCACGGTGTTAGATGTCA
Source organism: Channa argus (assembly GCF_033026475.1). Lineage (NCBI taxonomy): Eukaryota > Metazoa > Chordata > Actinopteri > Anabantiformes > Channidae > Channa > Channa argus. The sequence goes on from NC_090206.1 coordinate 13,875,606, forward strand.
ATGATAATGCGCCTGTTTTTACCGAGTCCACCTACACAGCTACTGTTTATGAAAATGCCCCAGTAGGGACTGTTGTCACCAGTGTCACTGCATTAGATGCCGATTATGGAACGAATGGCCGAATAAAATATTCAATCACAAACAGTTTGGATCAAGCCCACGTGCTATTTCAGATTAATGAAGACAGCGGTGAGATTCGACTGATGGGAAATATTGATTATGAAAGTGCACGGATTTATCATATTAACATACGAGCAAGTGATGAAGGTGGGCTAACAGATTCGTGTAAAGTCATAGTTGAAGTGGTTGATATGAACGACAACAAACCAGCGATTAATATAATGTCAACATCCAACATGATATCTGAAAACTCTAGTCCCAAAACTGTGGTAGCAATGATGAACGTTCAAGACCCAGATTCAAAGGAAAACGGCAAAGTTCAGTGTTTTATCAACGATAATATCCCTTTAACAATTATGTCGGCGTCCAATAATTTTTATAGTTTGGTGACAGACAGTGAATTAGACAGAGAGACGTCGTCTGAGTATAATATCAAAGTGACCTGCTCTGATGAGGGAGTTCCCTCCCTCTCCAGCAGCGTCACTCTCACCTTACAGATCTCTGATGTGAACGACAACGCTCCTGTCTTTGAGAGGAGCTCATATGAGGCCTACATTGTAGAAAACAACACACCAGGTTTCTCTATATTCACAGTGAAAGCCACAGACGCTGACTGGAACCAGAATGCCCGTGTTTCTTACATACTGGAGGACTCCTCTGTTAACGGAGTAGCAGTCTCCTCATATGTGTCCGTTAGTGCTGATAGTGGAGTCATCCATGCACTGCGCTCTTTTGACTACGAGCAGATCAAAGATTTCCAGTTCCGCGTCAAAGCGCAGGATGGAGGCTCTCCTCCACTCACTAGTAACGTGACAGTGAAAATACTGGTCCAGGACCAGAACGACAACCCTCCTCAGGTCCTCTACCCAGTCCAGACTGGTGGCTCTCAGGTGGCTGAAATGGTGCCTCGTTCAGCAGATGTGGGCTATCTGGTCACTAAAGTGGTGGCTGTTGATGTGGACTCTGGACAGAATGCCTGGCTCTCATATAAACTGCAGAAAGCCACAGACAGGGCGCTGTTTGAAGTGGGCTTACAGAATGGAGAAATAAGAACTATCCGCCAAGTCACTGATAAAGATGCTGTCAAACAAAGACTCACTGTTATAGTGGAGGACAACGGGCAGCCCTATCGTTCAGCTACAGTCATTGTTAACGTGGCGGTGGCCGACAGCTTCCCTGAAGTGCTGTCGGAGTTCACTGACTTTGCACACGACAAGGAGTACAATGACAACCTGACTTTTTACTTAGTGTTGGCTCTGGCTGTAGTTTCCTTCCTGTTCATCACGTGTTTAGTGGTTATTATATCAGTGAAAATATACAGGTGGAGACAGTCTCGCGTCCTGTATCACTCCAGCCTTCCTGTGATTCCGTATTATCCACCACGTTACTCAGACACAATGGGGACAGGGACTCTCCAACACGTGTACAATTACGAGGTGTGCAGGACGACTGACTCCAGAAAGAGTGACTGTAAGTTGGGCGGAGCCGGTAGTCAGAACGTGCTGATAATGGACCCCAGTTCATGGGGAACGATGCAACGGATACAGAGTGAAAAGAGCATCCTGGATGAACCAGACTCTCCTCTAGAGGTTAGACTGTTATGTTTGCTGTGTTTACTACAGGGTTTCAAATTATGTGTTTGTTATTTCTTTGTAAAACCTTTTTTTTTCAGTAAAGTAAAATAGATCCACAGCACACAATTATGTGTGAAGTTGTAGAGAGGGTTAGAATCTTTTGAACTTTTAGTTGGTTCTTTTTTAGATTTTGAACAAATTTTGATATCGTTACTAAAGTTTTGTTAAGTTATTATTTAACAAATTATAGTTCATAGTTGGATTCGCATCCCCTAATTTGTAAATGGCAATGAGAGTGGAACAAATACCTTTTTATTCATTAAAATATTATTTAATGCAAAGTGTACTCAAATAAATGTTCATCAGAGATTAATTAAAGCAATTTTTTAATACATTTATCAAGAGGGATGCAAAATTTTTAGTATACAACTTTATTACATCACATCTTTATATATACTCTCCTTTATCATTTGTTTTACTTTCTTTCCATTGATCTCTAACTAAATATGTTTATGCCTTTAAGCCAGTCCCAATGTTCTTTAATCGTCAAAAGTAATAAAAATGTCAAGGAGTATATAAAAAGTTATAATAAAGTAATTACAGTGCGAAAGTTTGCACTCTTTTAATGTATAAATTAGAAAATATATTTTTGCTATTAATTTCTGATAAAGGAGTATTTGCACAATGACACTGTGCTTCAAATTTTATGGTGTTAAAAAATAATAAATATTTTTTTTTGTGACATTTTAAAATAAGGGGATGCAAGCGTCAGTACTTGAAACAGTTATTTAGGTCACGTTGTTGGCTAAATAAACCATCACTTAAAAAAGGTAGATCAATATTTTTCGGGACTTGCATGGTTGTACTACTACTTGTAGAATCATCATCATTACCCCCATCACCATGATCATAAAGATGATTTCTTTGAACCCTATGCCAATAACCCAGTTTATGTTGTTTGGTGGGTTGAACAGAAAGGGCCGCTGTTGGCCAGCGTGTGGCAGTTTTCAGTAGGCCTCGTTGCAACTTTCCCTCCCCTTTAGATTGTGACATTGTAGACAATGAAACTGGCATTAACCGCCTGCCTCGTTTACCAGAAAGCTGCTCAAGGATATGAAAAACCGCTATTCTTGTTTAACATTTTTTGAGATAAGACAAGGGATTTTAACAGTAGGCTGCTCCTGAGGATTACAGATTTATTAAACGGACGTTGGAAAACCCGGTCAAACAATGAGACGGCAAGTACTGTTGTTCATCTTGGTTCTGTTATTTTCTTCGGTGCTCGGGCAGGTTAGCTATTCTATTCCCGAAGAAATGGAAAAAGGCTTATTGGTCTGTAATGTTGCTCAGGATTTAGGATTAGATGTCGAAAGGATCAAATCGGGAAGAGCTCGTGTTCATTCGGGAACTAGTGCAGAATATATCGAGCTAAATAGAGAAAGGGGGGTGCTCCTTATTAAAGACAGAATAGACAGAGAGGCCTTATGTGGAGAAACGACGCCTTGTGCTTTACATTTACAAATGATTGTCGAAAATCCCATGGAATTGTTTCGTATAACAATAGAAATCACAGACATAAACGACAATGCTCCCAGTTTCACATCGAGCGAGAAACGTTTTGAAATAAGCGAGTCAGCTGTTATTGGCTCTAAATTTGTACTAGAGAAAGCAATTGATGCTGACATTGGTGAAAATGGTCTGCAGTCATATTCGCTTAAGCCAACAGACAACTTTGCATTGAAACTAGAAAATCAAGCAAACGGAGGTAAAAAGGTAGAAATGATTCTGCAGAAGCTACTAGATCGAGAGCACCAGGACACAATCTCACTATTAATAACCGCTGTAGATGGCGGACAACCACGTATGTCAGGGACAATGCAGATAACTGTTAATGTGTTAGATGTAAACGACAATGCACCGGTCTTCACTGAGTCAGTGTACAAGACAACGATAACCGAGAATTCCCCTAGGGGGACGAGTGTTATAGCTGTTAGTGCATCTGACAGAGATGCAGGCTCAAATGGAGAAATATCATACGCAATTTCCAATAGTAAGCGTCGTTTGTCCGACTTGTTTCAGATAGACAGAAAAACAGGAGAGGTTATCCTAATCGGTGAATTGGATTATGAAAAAACGAAGCTCTTCCAAATAGACATCGAGGCAACAGATAGTGGAGGTCTCTCGGATTCAAGTAAGATCCTAATAGATGTCACTGATGTCAATGACAACAGTCCTCAGTTAAAAATACTTTCTAAATCAGACAGTATATTGGAAGACTCTGCTGAGAATACTGTTATTGCTATGCTAAGCGTTAATGACCCAGACTCTGAAAGGAATGGGAATGTGAAGTGTGATATTAATGATCCCATTCACTTTACAATACAAAAGACGATGAATGGATTTTATACTTTAGTTACTGAAAGAGATCTGGATAGAGAGGTCGCATGCCAATTTAATATCACAGTGACCTGCTCTGATGAGGGAGTTCCTTCGCTTTCCAGCAGCGTCACTCTCACCTTACAGGTCTCTGATGTGAACGACAACGCTCCTGTATTTGAGAGAAGCTCATATGAGGCCTACATTGTAGAAAACAACACACCAGGTTTCTCTATATTCACAGTGAAAGCCACAGACGCTGACTGGAACCAGAATGCCCGTGTTTCTTATATACTGGAGAACTCCTCTGTTAACGGAGTAGCAGTCTCCTCATATGTGTCCGTTAGTGCTGATAGTGGAGTCATCCATGCAGTGCGCTCTTTTGACTACGAGCAGATCAAAGATTTCCAGTTCCGCGTCAAAGCGCAGGATGGAGGCTCTCCTCCACTCACAAATAACGTGACAGTGAAAATACTGGTCCAGGACCAGAACGACAACCCTCCTCAGGTCCTCTACCCAGTCCAGACTGGTGGCTCTCAGGTGGCTGAAATGGTGCCTCGTTCAGCAGATGTGGGCTATCTGGTCACTAAAGTGGTGGCTGTTGATGTGGACTCTGGACAGAATGCCTGGCTCTCCTATAAACTGCAGAAAGCCACAGAAAGGGCGCTGTTTGAAGTGGGCTTACAGAATGGAGAAATAAGAACTATCCGCCAAGTCACTGATAAAGATGCTGTCAAACAAAGACTCACTGTTATAGTTGAGGACAACGGGCAGCCCTCTCGTTCAGCTACAGTCATTGTTAACGTGGCGGTGGCCGATAGCTTCCCTGAAGTGCTGTCGGAGTTTACTGACTTTGCACACGACAAGGAGTACAATGACAACCTGACTTTTTACTTAGTGTTGGCTCTGGCTGTAGTTTCCTTCCTGTTCATCACGTGTTTAGTGGTTATTATATCAGTGAAAATCTACAGGTGGAGACAGTCTCGCGTCCTGTATCACTCCAGCCTCCCTGTGATTCCGTATTATCCACCACGTTACTCAGACACTTTGGGGACAGGGACTCTCCAACACGTGTACAATTACGAGGTGTGCAGGACGACTGACTCCAGAAAGAGTGACTGTAAGTTGGGCAGAGCCGGTAGTCAGAACGTGCTGATAATGGACCCCAGTTCATCAGGGACGATGCAGCGGATACAGAGTGAAAAGAGCATCCTGGATGAACCAGAATCTCCTCTGGAGGTTAGTCATGTTGTGTTATTTTATGTTGTGACATTTTTTACGCGTAATGAGATTCAAACTTTTAAAAGGCGCAAATTAGGGAACGTTTCAGCACCTTGGACAGTGACACTGAGAGTTCAGTTTGACAATAATTTCTATCTGTAGGTTCCTTCATGTTTGTTTCTTGTCCGTAATTTCCTGTCTTATTCAGTTTTCTAACTGCGGGAAACATTTTATTTATTTTTATTTTTCAAGTAGTTTTTGCATTTATTTCTTGCACGTTGGAAAAGACAATATATATATATATATATATATATATATATATATATATTTAGTTTTCAATCTTCGTTTTTAATATGGCACGCCATTTTTTTGTTGTTGTTTCTATTATGTACTTTCACAGTTTGAACTCATCGGGCCGCTGTTGCCCAGCGTGTTGCAGCAGTGAATTGCTTTTGTAACACATCCTCCCAGTCATTTTCCTGGCATAACACTGAGGCATAGTCTCAGACGCTGAATATACTTCTCGGAGATCAGATCACCCACATGCGATGCTGGAAATCTAATGTTTTGTTTTGTGTATATAAACACATTTGTTTTACATTTTTCAAAAACACTTAACGGAATCTTACAGTTAAAATGGATAAAATACGCTGTTGTGCGACAAAGGTCTCGGACAAAACAATGAAACGGCAAGTACTGTTGTTAATCTCCATCTTCTTCTTCAGATCTGTTCTCGGACAGGTCAGCTACTCTATTCCGGAGGAAATGGTAAAAGGCTCTTTGGTTGGTAATATAGCACAAGATTTAGATTTAAATGTGCAACGGCTTAAGTCGGGTAAAGCTCGTATTTACACAGGCGATAGCGCTCAGTATATTGAGCTGCATAAAGAAAGAGGAGTCCTCCTTGTTAAAGAAAAAATAGATCGCGAAGTGCTCTGCAGACAGACAACGCCTTGTGCTTTGCATTTTCAAATCACTTTAGAGAACCCGCTAGAATTATTTCCAGTTACTGTGGAAATAACCGATGTTAATGATAATGCCCCCGTGTTCCAGAAGGAAGAAAGACGATTTGAAATAAGCGAGTCTGCAGTCATCGGATCAAAGTTCATGCTAGAGAGAGCAATTGACCCTGACATCGGACTGAATGGTCTCCAGGGATACACTCTTAAACCGAGTGATAATTTCATGCTTAAACTACACAGTCAGTCTGGTGGAAGCAAAAAGGTAGAAATGGTTCTACAAAAGCCATTGGACCGAGAAAGAGAAGAACACATCTCTTTAATTTTGACAGCTGAGGATGGAGGGGAACCACGAATGTCAGGAACAATGCAGATTCATGTTACAGTGTTGGATGCAAACGACAATGCCCCTGTTTTCAGTAAACCTATTTACAAAGCAAGTATTACAGAAAATTCCCTAATAGGAACACTCGTTACAAAGGTCAGTGCTTATGATGCAGACAAAGGCTCGAATGGAGAAGTGACCTACGCTATAGGAAATAGCATGGATACAGTTTCAAAGTTGTTTCATATTAATAGGGAAGGGGATGTGATTTTAGATGGTCCAATAGACTATGAAAAAGAAAAGAATTATCATATCGATATAGAAGCTATTGATCAAGGCGGGCTCTCGGATTCGAGCAAGATAGTAATTGATATAATCGACGTAAATGACAATAACCCTATTATAAATATGATATCAATCTCAGGATCAGTACCAGAGGATTCTGCCCAGAAAACAGTAATAGCTTTGTTTAGTGTAAATGATCCTGATGCTGAAACGAATGGAAAAGTCCATTGTGTAATAAATGAAAATGTGCTATTTGAAATTAAATGTACGTCTAATAATTTCTATAGTTTACTAGTAGACAGTGAATTAGACAGAGAGAAGTCCTCTGAGTATAATATCACAGTGACCTGCTCTGATGAGGGAGTTCCCTCCCTCTCCAGCAGCGTCACTCTCCCCTTACAGATCTCTGATGTGAACGACAACGCTCCTGTCTTTGAGAGGAGCTCATATGAGGCCTACATTGTAGAAAACAACACACCAGGTCTCTCTATATTCATAGTGAAAGCCACAGACGCTGACTGGAACCAGAATGCCCGTGTTTCTTACATACTGGAGGACTCCTCTGTTAACGGAGTAGCAGTCTCCTCATATGTGTCCGTTAGTCCTGATACTGGAGTCATCCATGCAGTGCGCTCTTTTGACTACGAGCAGATCAAAGATTTCCAGTTCCGCGTCAAAGCCCAGGATGGAGGCTCTCCTCCACTCACTAGTAACGTGACAGTGAAAATACTGGTCCAGGACCAGAACGACAACCCTCCTCAGGTCCTCTACCCAGTCCAGACTGGTGGCTCTCAGGTGGCTGAAATGGTGCCTCGTTCAGCAGATGTGGGCTATCTGGTCACTAAAGTGGTGGCTGTTGATGTGGACTCTGGACAGAATGCCTGGCTCTCCTATAAACTGCAGAAAGCCACAGACAGGGCGCTGTTTGAAGTGGGCTTACAGAATGGAGAAATAAGAACTATCCGCCGAGTCACTGATAAAGATGCTGTCAAACAAAGACTCACTGTTATAGTGGAGGACAACGGGCAGCCCTCTCGTTCAGCTACAGTCATTGTAAACGTGGCGGTGGCCGACAGCTTCCCTGAAGTGCTGTCGGAGTTCACTGACTTTGCACACGACAAGGAGTACAATGACAACCTGACTTTTTACTTAGTGTTGGCTCTGGCTGTAGTTTCCTTCCTGTTCATCACGTGTTTAGTGGTTATTATATCAGTAAAAATCTACAGGTGGAGACAGTCTCGCGTCCTGTATCACTCCAGCCTCCCTGTGATTCCGTATTATCCACCACGTTACTCAGACACTTTGGGGACAGGGACTCTCCAACACGTGTACAATTACGAGGTTTGCAGGACGACTGACTCCAGAAAGAGTGACTGTAAGTTGGGCAGAGCCGGTAGCCAGAACGTGCTGATAATGGACCCCAGTTCATCAGGGACGATGCAGCGGATACAGAGTGAAAAGAGCATCCTGGATGAACCAGACTCTCCTCTAGAGGTTAGAATGCAAATATTATAATGCGACTTAATTGTAGTAGTCTTTTTCACTGATGCTATTTATAGTACATATCGTTTCAGGACCATGGTCAGCGAATGAAAATGCTCATGCTTTTTTCCTTCACATATATATGTTAACCTAAATAGTTTATTCCTTTCTTTACATTGCAGAGCCCATTTATTTTTACTCTTTTGAAAACTGCATTTGGGAGCATTTTGCCAGTACAGTAAGACAACAGCAATAGTGTTTGCTGCATGGTCGTTCATTTATTCACAATGTAAGTAATAACAGTGGTATCACAATGTTTTCGTTCAGTCCTGTAGTTTCGCACTGTGAACTCAATGGGCCGCTGTTCACCAGCGTCTTGGCGTTTAGAACCATATTTGAACAAGGACATCCCTTTCCTCCTATAGCAGAGAAAGACTCGGTATCATACCGCACAGCCGATGGTGGATTAAACAGTATGCACGGAATATCAGACTGGAATAGTTTTCTGTTCAGGTGTTGACTAAAATTACCAATTGGTGGGCTTGAATTCAATCTGTTACGGTGCCATAAAAAAGAATCAGACTACGGTTTTTTGCTTCGACGGGGGTGTCGGACAGAACAATGAAACGGCAAGTACTGTTGTTTTTATCGGTCCTCTGTGTCAGTTCAGCGCTCGGTCAAGTCAGCTACACTATTCCCGAAGAAATGGTCAAAGGCTCTGTGATTGGTAACATAGCTCAGGATTTAGGTTTGGATGTTACACGCCTTCAAATAAGTAAAGCTCGTATTCACACAGGAGACAGCGCAGAATACATCCAGCTTAACAAGGAAAAAGGACTCCTCGTTATAAAAGAGAGGATAGACCGCGAAGCTCTCTGTGGCCAGACAATGCCTTGCGCTTTGCATTTTCAGATTGTTTTACAAAGCCCAATAGAAATTTTCCCAGTTACAGTCGAAATCACAGATATTAATGATAATGCACCTGTATTTGAAAAGAATGAGAGAAGATTTGAAATCAGCGAGTCTGCAGTAATCGGCTCTAAGTTCATGTTAGAGAAAGCAATAGATCCTGATATCGGACCGAATAGTCTTCAGAACTATGTATTGAAGCCCAATGATAATTTTGTGCTCAAGTTGCATAGTCAATCAGATGGGGGTAAAAGGGTAGAAATGGTTTTACAGAAACCTCTGGATAGAGAGAAACAGGAGTTTGTGTCGTTAATGTTGACCGCTGTGGATGGAGGACAGCCGCAAAGATCTGGTACTATGCAAATTCATATAACTGTTTTAGACGCTAATGACAATGCTCCTGTTTTCACACAAAGCGTTTACAGAGCAAATGTGAAAGAAAACTCCTTAATGGGAACAGTCGTTATGAAAGTGAGCGCCTTCGACGAAGACAAAGGCTCTAATGGAGAGGTTAGCTATGTAATTGGCAATAACATGAGAAGTATTTCGGAATTATTCCACATAAGCGAAGATGGACGTCTTATATTGAATGGGCCTATCGATTATGAAAAAGCTAAAAAGTACGAAATCGATATAGAGGCAGTTGATCAAGGAGGTCTCTCGGATTCCAGCAAAGTCGTCATTGATATAGGTGATATTAATGACAACAGTCCCGTTATAAACATGATTTCATCGTCTAATTCGGTAGGAGAGGATTCTCCTTCTAACACCGTGGTGGCTGTAATGAGCGTTAATGATCCTGATTCTGAAGAAAATGGAAAAGTCCGGTGTCTGATTAACAGAAACACACCATTTACAATTAAATCTACATCCAGTAATTTCTACAGCTTAGTGACAGACAGTGAATTAGACAGAGAGACGTCCTCTGAGTATAATATCACAGTTACCTGCTCTGATGAGGGCGTTCCCTCCCTCTCCAGCAGCGTCACTCTCACCTTACAGATCTCTGATGTGAACGACAACGCTCCTGTCTTTGAGAGAAGCTCATATGAGGCCTACATTGTAGAAAACAACACACCAGGTCTCTCTATATTCACAGTGAAAGCCACAGACGCTGACTGGAACCAGAATGCCCGTGTTTCTTACATACTGGAGGACTCCTCTGTTAACGGAGTAGCAGTCTCCTCATATGTGTCCATTAGTGCTGATAGTGGAGTCATCCATGCACTGCGCTCTTTTGACTACGAGCAGATCAAAGATTTCCAGTTCCGTGTCAAAGTGCAGGATGGAGGCTCTCCTCCACTCACTAGTAACGTGACAGTGAAAATACTGGTCCAGGACCAGAACGACAACCCTCCTCAGGTCCTCTACCCAGTCCAGACTGGTGGCTCTCATGTGGCTGAAATGGTCCCTCGTTCAGCAGATGTGGGCTATCTGGTCACTAAAGTGGTGGCTGTTGATGTGGACTCTGGACAGAATGCCTGGCTCTCCTATAAACTGCAGAAAGCCACAGACAGGGCGCTGTTTGAAGTGGGCTTACAGAATGGAGAAATAAGAACTATCCGCCAAGTCACTGATAAAGATGCTGTCAAACAAAGACTCACTGTTATAGTGGAGGACAACGGGCAGCCCTCTCGTTCAGCTACAGTCATTGTTAACGTGGCGGTGGCCGACAGCTTCCCTGAAGTGCTGTCGGAGTTCGCTGACTTTACACATGACAAGGAGTACAATGACAACCTGACTTTTTACTTAGTGTTGGCTCTGACTGTAGTTTCCTTCCTGTTCATCACGTGTTTAGTGGTTATTATATCAGTAAAAATCTACAGGTGGAGACAGTCTCGCGTCCTGTATCACTCCAGCCTCCCTGTGATTCCGTATTATCCACCACGTTACTCAGACACTTTGGGGACAGGGACTCTCCAACACGTGTACAATTACGAGGTGTGCAGGACGACTGACTCCAGAAAGAGTGACTGTAAGTTGGGTAGAGCCGGTAGTCAGAACGTGCTGATAATGGACCCCAGTTCATCAGGGACGATGCAGCGGATACAGAGTGAAAAGAGCATCCTGGATGAACCAGACTCTCCTGTAGAGGTTGGTTATTTATGATTGGTTTGATTTATACATTTTGCACACGGATGTTTGTCCTGTAATATGTCAAGTTAATATAAATCAGCCTTCATATAAAGTCTGCGGTCAGCACCATGGAGAGAGACAGTATCTTCGATCCAATTACCACCGTTCCAGTAGACTTTTAGTTTTTGCGATTTGAACTAATCTCTTTGAACTCTATATTTCAGCCTTTCTTCCAGGTTTTTAAAGCCAATGACCATTATTTATAGTTGCTAATAATACATCCCTTTATACTGAAACAGGCGTTGTCCCTTTAATCATCTGCAGGTAGAGCAGAACCTCTCCTAGAAGAGAAGTTAAAATGGTATTTTTTGTCAGTATCTCAAAAATAGCTCACCTATACCCACTTTCTTTATCACCTATATGCGTTTTCTTTCATACATTTATCTTATAAGTCTTTTTTAAACATTTTGACTTAGTCTCACCATTTCCTCTAATGAGGTTTGAACAGACATTTGTCGTGTAATGTTGACTGTGAACTCAGAGGGACGCTGTTCACCAGTGTGTATCAGATTTACAGCATAAATAGTACCTCCCATCAGCTCTGTGTATTTGGGGTAAGAGCGACACGAAAAGCTGAAAGGAAGCACACACGCAGAAGAATTCAACAAAAATCAAACACCAAGACATTGGAAATTTCTTTGTTTCTTCTCTTAGAGGAATTACAAACCATTTTTTTCTTAGCAGTTTTTGGTGAACACATTTAAAAGGGAGACAGAACGATTAACAGCAAACGCGATGTCCGACACAACAATGAGACGGCAAGTACAGTTGTTCATCTCGGTCCTTTTCTTTAGCAAAGTGTTCAGCCAGGTCAGCTACTCCATTCCCGAGGAAATGCCAGGTGGCTCTTTCGTTGGTAACATAGCTCAGGATTTAGGTATGGATGTGAAAAGATTGATATCTGGAAAGGCTCGCGTTTTTACACGAGACAACACAGCTTTCGTTGAGCTCAACAGAGAAAGGGGAGTTTTTCTGCTTAAAGAAAGGATAGACAGAGAAGCGCTTTGTGGACAAACGACGCCCTGTGCTTTGCATTTTCAGATTTTATTGGAAAATCCAATGGAATTCTACAGTATCACTGTTGAAATCATAGATATAAATGATAACCCTCCGACCTTCATCACCAGTGATGTTTATTTTAACATTAGCGAGTCTGCGCTTAGTGGCACCACATTCACGTTAGATAGGGCAACCGATCTGGACGTGGGAGACAACAGTTTAAAAACATATGTCCTGACGCCAACTAATATATTTTCTCTTAAAATGAAAAATCAAGGAGATGGTGGTAAAAATGTCGAGATGGTTTTGAATGCACCGCTAGATAGAGAAAGAAATGAACACTTGTCTTTAGTTGTGACAGCAGTAGACGGAGGAGAGCCGCAGATGACAGGGACGATGCAGATTCACATCACTATCCTAGACGCTAATGACAATGCTCCTGTTTTTACACAGTCTATTTATAAAGCGTCTATTAAGGAAAATGCAGCAGTAGGAACCGTTGTGGCAACAGTCACTGCAACAGATGTTGATCGAGGTTCTAACAGTAGAATAACATATTCAATTTCAGGTATGTTAGATCATACCCGTGGAATGTTTGAAATAAATAAGGAAAATGGCGATGTCACATTGAATGGAAAACTGGACTATGAAAAAACAAGAATTCTTCAGGTAAATATTCGCGCTAGTGATGACGGTGGACTAACAGGGTCCTGTAAGCTCATAGTTGATGTACTAGATGTGAATGATAACCGCCCTAATATTCACATTATGTCAAAAACAAATGTTATATCAGAAGATTCAAAACCAAACACTGTTGTGACAATGATTAATGTGGAGGACGCAGACTCAAGTGAAAATGGAAAAGTACATTGCGCAGTTGATGAAAATATTTTTTTTTTGTTAAAGACAACTTCAGATAAATTCTATAGTCTTGTGACAGACAGTGAATTAGACAGAGAGACGTCCTCTGAGTATAATATGACAGTGACCTGCTCTGATGAGGGAGTTCCCTCCCTCTCCAGCAGCGTCACTCTCACCTTACAGATCTCTGATGTGAACGACAACGCTCCTGTCTTTGAGAGGAGCTCATATGAGGCCAACATTGTAGAAAACAACACACCAGGTCTCTCTATATTCACAGTGAAAGCCACAGACGCTGACTGGAACCAGAATGCCCGTGTTTCTTACATACTGGAGGACTCCTCTGTTAACGGAGTAGCAGTCTCCTCATATGTGTCCGTTAGTGCTGATAGTGGAGTCATCCATGCAGTGCGCTCTTTTGACTACGAGCAGATTAAAGATTTCCAATTCTGCGTCAAAGCGCAGGATGGAGGCTCTCCTCCACTCACTAGTAACGTGACAGTGAAAATACTGGTCCAGGACCAGAACGACAACCCTCCTCAGGTCCTCTACCCAGTCCAGACTGGTGGCTCTCAGGTGGCTGAAATGGTGCCTCGTTCAGCAGATGTGGGCTATCTGGTCACTAAAGTGGTGGCTGTTGATGTGGACTCTGGACAGAATGCCTGGCTCTCCTATAAACTGCAGAAAGCCACAGACAGGGCGCTGTTTGAAGTGGGCTTACAGAATGGAGAAATAAGAACTATCCGCCAAGTCACTGATAAAGATGCTGTCAAACAAAGACTCACTGTTATAGTAGAGGACAACGGGCAGCCCTCTCGTTCAGCTACAGTCATTGTTAACGTGGCGGTGGCCGACAGCTTCCCTGAAGTGCTGTCGGAGTTCACTGACTTTGCACACGACAAGGAGTACAATGACAACCTGACTTTTTACTTAGTGTTGGCTCTGGCTGTAGTTTCCTTCCTGTTCATCACGTGTTTAGTGGTTATTATATCAGTGAACATCTACAGGTGGAGACAGTCTCGCGTCCTGTATCACTCCAGCCTCCCTGTGATTCCGTATTATCCACCACGTTACTCAGACACTTTGGGAACAGGAACTCTCCAACACGTGTACAATTACGAGGTGTGCAGGACGACTGACTCCAGAAAGAGTGACTGTAAGTTGGGCAGAGCCGGTAGTCAGAACGTGCTGATAATGGACCCCAGTTCATCAGGAACGATGCAGCGGATACAGTGTGAAAAGAGCATCCTGGATGAACCAGACTCTCCTCTAGAGGTTAGAATTGAACGTCTCCTCCTTTGTTTAAATCCCTCTTAAATTGTTTTACTTATTTTTCAGCACCTTGGACAGTGACACGTTTTCACGTCATAAACTGCGTATATTTTCAGCTACGTTTTCTTTGTCTTTTTAACAGGCTGCTGCAGTTTTTACAAAATCTTTCATCTCATATTCTTGACTGTATTCGTCAGTTACCTGTACTTTAACAGCACTGCTCACTCGCAGGACAACTGGTTCTGTTTTAATTACTAATCTGAGCATGTATTTTTATTTTTCACATTTCACATGCAGTTTTCCTTTATCAGCTCAGAGTGCCGCTGTTGACCAATTTGTATCAGATTTACCGCAGACTCTCTATACCGCCCAGCATATCTTTATTTTAGAGAGAAAGAGAGAGAGGCAAACCGCATCGTCTGGAATTAACCAGAGATACAGGAATACGAATTATATTCACTTACTTGGATTGTACTTTAAAAACCAGCTCTGACGTTTCATTTGGGGAACCAAATGGCCACAGGGCGTTGATGGTTTACACTGGGTTATCGTCGGAAAGAACAATGGGGGGGCAAGTACTGTTGTTTTTCTGCCTCTTTTGTCAGAGCTCTGTGCTCGGACAAGTCAGCTACTCCATTCCTGAAGAAATGCCCAAAGGCTATCTAGTTGGTAATATGGCAAAGGATTTTGGTTTAGATGTAAAAAGACTAAAGTCCGGTAAAGCTCGTATTTTTACAACAGACAGTGACGAATATATTGACCTTAATAAGGAAAGAGGAGCCCTCATAATCAAAAACAGAATAGACAGAGAGGCACTCTGTGGACAAACGACTCCATGCGCTTTGCATTTTCAGATTATATTAGAAAATCCGATGGAATTTTACACTGTTACTGTTGAGATCACCGATGTTAATGATAACCCTCCGTCCTTTGAAAGGAACGACGTCAAATTTAAAATTAGCGAGTCTGCTGTTCGCGGCGCTAAATTTATATTAGATCGGGCAGTTGATCCTGATGTGGGGTCAAATGGATTGCAAACATACAAGCTTGAACCTTCGGACAATTTTATTGTTAAATTACATGATCAAACAGATGGCACGAAAAACGTAGAAATGGTTTTAGAAAAGCCTCTTGACAGAGAAAAACATGAACATCTATCTTTAGTTTTGACGGCGGTGGATGGAGGCGAGCCACAGATGACCGGAACAATGCAGATTCTAATTACGGTTTTAGACGTGAACGACAATGCTCCTGTTTTTACAAAGTCTGTTTATAAAGCCTCTATAAACGAAGATTCTCCAATAGGAACAGTGGTGGTGACAGTTACTGCTACAGATGCGGATCATGGACCTAATAGTAAAATTACGTATTCAATTTCCAGAATGCTAGATCATGCCCGTGGGTTGTTCGAAGTGAATGATGAAAGTGGTGAAATTCGGCTTAAAGGAAATGTTGACTACGAAAAAACTCGAACATTTCAGATAAACGTTCGTGCTAGCGATGATGGAGGCCTCGTGGACTCCTGTAAAGTGATGATTGACGTCATAGACATCAATGACAATAAACCTGATATTCACATAATGTCTAAGTCAAATGTGATTTCAGAAGATGCAAAATGCGGTACTGTTGTGACAATAATAAATATTCGGGACGCAGACTCAGCTGAAAATGGTAAAGTCCAGTGCAGCATAAATACTGATATGCCTTTTGTACTTAAGACTACTACGAATAGTATCTATAGTTTAGTAACAGACAATGAATTAGACAGAGAGACGTCCTCTGAGTATAATATGACAGTGACCTGCTCTGATGAGGGAGTTCCCTCCCTCTCCAGCAGCGTCACTCTCACCTTACAGATCTATGATGTGAACGACAACGCTCCTGTCTTTGAGAGGAGCTCATATGAGGCCAACATTGTAGAAAACAACACACCAGGTCTCTCTATATTCACAGTGAAAGCCACAGACGCTGACTGGAACCAGAATGCTCGTGTTTCTTACATACTGGAGGACTCCTCTGTTAACGGAGTAGCAGTCTCCTCATATGTGTCCGTTAGTGCTGATAGTGGAGTCATCCATGCACTGCGCTCTTTTGACTACGAGCAGATCAAAGATTTCCAGTTCCGCGTCAAAGCGCAGGATGGAGGCTCTCCTCCACTCACTAGTAACGTGACAGTGAAAATACTGGTCCAGGACCAAAACGACAACCCTCCTCAGGTCCTCTACCCAGTCCAGACTGGTGGTTCTCAGGTGGCTGAAATGGTGCCTCGTTCAGCAGATGTGGGCTATCTGGTCACTAAAGTGGTGGCTGTTGATGTGGACTCTGGACAGAATGCCTGGCTCTCCTATAAACTGCAGAAAGCCACAGACAGGGCGCTGTTTGAAGTGGGCTTACAGAATGGAGAAATAAGAACTATCCGCCAAGTCACTGATAAAGATGCTGTCAAACAAAGACTCACTGTTATAGTGGAGGACAACGGGCAGCCCTCTCGTTCAGCTACAGTCATTGTTAACGTGGCGGTGGCCGACAGCTTCCCTGAAGTGCTGTCGGAGTTCACTGACTTTGCAAACGACACGGAGTACAATGACAACCTGACTTTTTACTTAGTGTTGGCTCTGGCTGTAGTTTCCTTCCTGTTCATCACGTGTTTAGTGGTTATTATATCAGTGAAAATCTACAGGTGGAGACAGTCTCGCGTCCTGTATCACTCCAGCCTCCCTGTGATTCCGTATTATCCACCACGTTACTCAGACACTTTGGGGACAGGGACTCTCCAACACGTGTACAATTACGAGGTGTGCAGGACGACTGACTCCAGAAAGAGTGACTGTAAGTTGGGCAGAGCCGGTAGTCAGAACGTGCTGATAATGGACCTCAGTTCATCAGTGACGATGCAACGGATACAGAGTGAAAAGAGCATCCTGGATGAACCAGACTCTCCTCTAGAGGTTAGAATTGAGCGTCTCCTCCCTTGTTTAAATCCCTCTTAAATTGTTTTAGTTATTTTTCATCACCTTGGACAGCGACACGTTTTATTCTATCTATCGTTGGTCACATCTCAATCTGTATTCATATGGCAATTTGTGCAATTTCTTTTCACGTCTCTAAGTGCCGCTGTTGGTTAGGTGGAGTAAAATAAATCATCTTTCCCAAGTGAGGTCCTCCCTCATTTGCCTGATGTTTGGAGCTCTTTTAATCGGAGATGTAACCTGACCACCGTCTCGCACTCAGCAATAAGATCGTTATTACACGTTTGAACACGTTTTTACTACAGTTGATTTTCTTTTTTCTCATCTGATTTTGCGCCAGGTCTCGTTAAAATGGATGTTCTTTGTTGTGTGGCCGGAGTAAAATCATTTTCATGGTGGCCGCTGCTTCTCTGCATTTGCCTCGCAGAAATGGCTCACGGACAGGTCCGTTATTCTATTCCCGAGGAGATGGCCACAGGCTCGATTGTCGGGAATATAATTCAGGACCTAGGTTTGGATGTCAAGCGGCTGAAATCAGGGCGGGCTCGGATATTTACCGAGGACGGCAGTGAGTACGTTGATCTGAATGTAGAAAAAGGAACTTTGGTTGTGGCTAAAAGAATAGACAGAGAAGAATTGTGCAGGCAAGTGTCTCTCTGCTCTCTTCATTTCCAAATCATCTTAGAAAATCCAATGGAGTTGCATCGAATTGATGTAGAGATCACAGATATTAATGATAACGCTCCCCTTTTTTTGGAAAAGGAGTACGATTTCCAGGTTAGCGAATGGGCCTTACCTGGAGCTCGCTATTCGCTTGAGAGCGCCAGAGATCCGGATGTGGCACAAAACGCCATTCAAACATACAAACTTAATCCTACTGAGAATTTCAAATTGAATGTTGTTTCTCGTCCTGATGGGACAAAATATATTGAAATGATTCTTCACACGTCGCTTGACAGAGAAAAACAAGAAGAGCATAAATTAACCCTGACAGCATATGATGGCGGCAATCCTCAAAAATCTGGTTCTGTTAAAATAAATATCGTTGTTTTGGATGCAAATGACAACGCACCAGTGTTCAGTCAATCTGTTTACAGAGTAACAGTTCCTGAAAACTCGCCGAAAGGCACCGTTATTTTAAGAGTCAGTGCCACTGATAATGACAAGGGAGCAAACGAAGAGGTAGCTTACTCATTCTCCCACCACACTGACAGCGCATCATCTCTGTTTAATATACATCCCCAAACTGGGGAAATGAAGGTATCCGGTGTTTTAGATTACGAAAAGAAAAAACACTACGAAATAGACATTAAAGCCACAGATAAAGGAGGGTTGGCAGACACAGGCAAAGTGCTAATTGAGGTGACCGACCTAAATGATAACGCTCCTGTCATAAGCATAATTTCTCTCTCCAATACCATACCAGAGGACTCTGCTCCAGGGACTATCATAGCAATGCTCAATATCAAGGACTTTGACTCAGGTAAAAATGGGCAGGTGAAGAGTTTTCTTAACTCAGATCTACCTTTCAAAATTAAGTCATCATCGACCAATTTTTATACTCTTATGTCTGACGATTTTCTGGACCGCGAAGCAGTGGCTGAATATAATATATCAATAACAGCAATAGACGAGGGTTCCCCACCTTATTCTACAAACGAAACTATCAGTTTAAGAATATCAGACGTAAATGACAACGCCCCACTTTTCCCACAAGAATTGATGACCGCTTTCATTACTGAAAATAATTCACCTGGCATGTCACTACTTTCTGTCAAAGCTAGTGACAAAGACACTGGGAACAATGCGCGCATTTCCTATTTCCTTGAGGATAGACAGCTAAATGGGTTCTCAGCATCAGCTTATTTTTCAGTGAATGCAGAGAGTGGAGAGATACTTGCTATTCGCTCATTCGACTATGAGCAGACAAAACAGTTCGATATTCACGTCAAAGCGCAGGATGGAGGCTCTCCTCCACTCACTAGTAACGTGACAGTGAAAATACTGGTTCAGGACCAGAACGACAACCCTCCCCAGGTTCTCTACCCAATCCAGACTGGTGGCTCTCAGGTGGCTGAAATGGTGCCTCGTTCAGCAGATGTGGGCTATCTGGTCACTAAAGTGGTGGCTGTTGATGTGGACTCTGGACAGAATGCCTGGCTCTCCTATAAATTGCAGAAAGCCACAGACAGGGCGCTGTTTGAAGTGGGCTTACAGAATGGAGAAATAAGAACTATCCGCCAAGTCACTGATAAAGATGCTGTCAAACAAAGACTCACTGTTATAGTGGAGGACAACGGGCAGCCCTCTCGTTCAGCTACAGTCATTGTTAACGTTGCGGTGGCCGACAGCTTCCCTGAAGTGCTGTCGGAGTTCACTGACTTTGAACACGACAAGGAGTACAATGACAACCTGACTTTTTACTTAGTGTTGGCTCTGGCTGTAGTTTCCTTCCTGTTCATCACGTGTTTAGTGGTTATTATATCAGTAAAAATCTACAGGTGGAGGCGCGAGCGCTTGTTTTACAAATCCAGCGGTAATCTTCCTGTTATTCCATATTACCCGCCACTTTACGCAGACGTGGGAGGTACCGGTACGTTGAAGCAGTCATTCAGCTACGAGGTGTACGGCACTACCGATTCCCGGAAGAGTGACATTAAGTGTTCCAGACCTTTCAGTCAGAGCACCCTGAGTGTTGACCACAGTGCCAGGACAGTGCCAAGACATGAAACAAATTCAGAGAATATGCTCACAGAGGTGAGACCAGCAGCCTCTTCCTTGTCTCCTCAAATTTCCATATTTAGATTGTACTCTTCAGTTATTGTTTGAGTTTTGTTACTTTAAGTATTCCTTTAAAGTCCTACTTGGCTTCAGACTATTCTTATTGTGCCTAAGTATTCCATTAATATTTTATATTAATACTAGACAACATACCTACCTACTAGACAACATTGTTGTGGAGGATTTTCGTTTTGCAAAAAATCTATATTTGTCTGAATTGTTTTGTTTTTTAGGAACCGTGTGTCCAGTATTTAGTTTTAGTTTTCTTTATGGCTATACTATCTCTGGTTACCGTATTGACACAATTATTGCATTTTTCATTTCAATTCCATTTTTGTTTTTACATGGATTAACTTATTACCAAATATTCTATTGCATCTTTTGTTGCAATATAAGGATTTGTGCAGAAAAGTAAACATGTCTTTTTAACCTATATTGACATCGCTTTCTAATTTAACAGACTGATTTATCGTGGGTATGATGTGATGGCCTGAAATGGTTTGAAAGAACATGGAAGATAGAATGAAAGAAACCAATTCTGGGCTTTATCCCTGCTAAATATTTTGCTCTCGCACAGGCACACAATCACACACTGCACTACTTTTGAATGACCTAGATTCCGTCATGACAGGGTAGAGATAGGAGACACATAGAAAACAACAGTAATGTATGCAGGGAAACTACATAAAGTGGGGTTAAGGCAGATCAATAAATGAAAGGCAAAGAGAACACTGGCACATTAATATTAAGAGATTTACAATGTAGTAGAAAGGAAGCGGTAACAGTAACTGCTGATGCTGGCCAGATTAAGCTGAGGGAGAAAACAGTGTGATGGGGAGGAAGAGGGGGAGGGGAAGAAGCACGTGGTAACCGGCACAGTCTCCACCATTCCTGTGCAGCATTGGTAGTAGTGATGCACAGCAGCCATTTTGATCTGCAGCTCTCTTTGTCTGGTAAAATAAATGGCTAAGTGAACTGTGCTAAACAGTTATATCACGCTTCAATTATGGAATAAGCTGTAAAGGAGTCAGAGTAAGACATGTCTAGATAAAATATAAAGACAAAAGATAAAAAGATCAACAGAGACATTTCTGTATGTGACATAACAAGTGACATGATAGAAACCAGGACAGATGAAGAATGAGTCTATTCTATTGAAGTCTAGCAAAGCCTGTAAAATAATGATTTAATCAGCATCATCATTGACTCATAATAAGACTTACAGATGCAGTAGCAGGCTGTTCCTTGAAGAACCATCTGTGTGTAAATGTTCAGCTTTGTTGTGTAGTTAACTGGGCACAAATTACCATATCATTGCAAGAAAAGAAACAAGAGAAACGTGCAAAATATATATGTATACGATGATGATAATATTGTCATGTGTTCTTAGTGTATATCAGAGAAATTGCTCTCGTAGTGCGTTCGTTGCTCTGGGTGGTGCATATGTCAGTAAGGTCTGGATAACTTCAAAGTTAAAATCTAGGTTAATTGTGTTGTAGCCCATATCAACTGGAAGCAGCTGTCATGATTATGAGCCCACATCTGTGTCTGCTTTACCTTTTGTAACTGTGTTTAACATATTATGTCTCATTTTGTCAGGTTTATAGCGGTGAATGTTTCACTGAGCACCATAAATTCAGTGTCTCCACAGGGGTCGAAGCTCACAGAAACTGTTTGCAACCATCTATGTTTTCTACCCTGCACATCTTAACTGTGTTGGTTTTTCTCATTTTTGTGTAAGTATCCTACCATGTAGCTGTCATTAGCCATTTTGGATCTTATCCAAAGCCCAGAATGTAAGATGGCAAACTTTGTTACTGGGCACAACATTTAATCACACACAGAAGTTCCTGTGGTTCCCACAGACTAAAGCATATGTTCAAGTGCCCCACCTTCTTAGACAGCCTGTCGGTTGAGCAGCTGTGTGCCTATGTTTATGCTGATGGAGCTTGTCCCACTGTGCAGAGTGTGCTTTAACCATTTATTATATTTGATTTAAAGCTATCGAAAGGTGTATATATAAACATATATATATAAACATATATATATATATATATATATATATATATATATATATATATATATATATATATATATATATATATATATATATATATATATATATATATATATATATCGATATATCTCATAATATTGTTCATTTGATGACTTCTGCTCCCTGTCCCTTTTGAGACTGTTGTTGTACAAGTTTAAATGTGTAAAGACACATTTAAACTTGTACTGATTTGGACCAAGCAGCCAGAAACCATCCTTAAATTTAGCCCTCAAGCACCTTCTCAGCAAGTATCTACATAAAGTGTCAAGAGCACTAAACTATTCTATTCTGATGACCATGAGCTTGTCTTTTACTGTGACTTACATGTAACATGTAAAGGTTAGTGATATAAGATTTGGTCAAAAATGTTTGAACATCTTAATTTTATTGTGTTTTCTGGGTAAATTAATATGCTCACAGGAAATATTTGTGCAGCATTTGTTTCTATTAAAGTTCAAATATACTTGCAAGCACAAATACGCTTAAAATAACGGTACCTTTGTGTTTGCTGATGTTAGGCAGCCAAGCATATGGTGTGTTTCCTTATGATCATACAAAAAAGGGTGACAGTTATATCTACATTTGCTTGACTAAAATATATTCTTGAAATGAAATAACTTACATTTTGAAATCACTATGGGGCAATTCTGTGTCCTTGATTGTCCTAAACACAGAAACCTTGATCACTCTTGATGAAAATCTGAAGAACAAAGCATTCCCTTGACAAAGTTTATGCTAATTGTCACACTGTGGCCTGATTATGCAGTATGATTTATGTAACTATGATGAATCACAGTCACTTCTTAATCGAGCAATTACAAAAAATTTTGTTACAAGTATTTTTTTTTTCCTTTACTGTAGCTGGCATTGTGTCATTTTGTTGCTAAAACTGGGCCACTTCATTTTCTACAGTCTTCCTTTCACCTCCTGATTTCATTTCTGCCTTCTTCCCCTCCCCCTCTCCAGCTGAACCACCGCTATAGAGACAGAAAGAGAGAAAGAGGAGATGGAGATTGCTCAGTGTAGGACATTTTGTTCTGTCTATAAAAAGACATTAAAGACCACAGAGGTTTGATTCATCCACATGTCACCATATTAATGAAAAGAAGAAATATGCCTTCTGTACCAGTTTTCAGTCATTTCAGGATTTCAAGCAATTTCTTTTATATGCAGAAGTCTATAAGTATGTGGTTTATTTGAAGAACATTATCAGTGTGTGTGTGTGTGTGTGTGTGAGCATTTCCACTCTCCTTTATTTTCTTCCTCTTCATCCTCCATGTTTATTTTTTACTAGCGTCTTTTTTGACACCATCCCCATCTTGCAGGAAGCAGGGTGGGATGAGAGCAACCTAGGTGGGATGTGTTGCCATAGTAACAAGCTGACTCACTGGCAGGACTGTACCATTTTCTTTTAAGCCACAGGGGGTCTGCAGCAGATGCAGCCTCTAATGTGGGATAACACCATGTATGGGTAGACCCTGGAAGGACTACAGACACCCCTAATTTTGAACAAATCATTTCAGCATCCTAGACCTGGTGTGTCTAATGATAAAGAAAGGGTGGGCAATCATGGCTGTTTGTTTTCAGTTCTGTTCAGTTTTCATTTTGTGTTCCCCAGCTAAGCAAACACGTTTCATTAAAGAAACTAATTTCTTATTCAATTCTCTGTTTCTATTGTGTGAAAAATATAGTCTACAATTTATTTATTTTGCTTGTTTTTTTAGACTTTTAACAGAGATCTGTTTATTATTCAAATCTGTGTTTTGAAGCGATGCTGTGATCTTCTATCATTTAAAACATGTTCATCTGCTTAAACAAAGGTATATTACATCCAATATCATTTTATTCTACACTGCATTAGTCTAATATAAAACTATGGTGCTTGCTTTGTATGGGAAGCATTTGCTTTTATAAAGACCCCGACACAGCATTTGTGAAACACAGGGTCGAAGTGCAAAGAATCTCATTAATAAGACATGAATTTTTCTCAGGCCATCGCCTCGAGGCCCCCTGGTGTTGCAGTGAGGGTAGTGGCTTTGTGCAGCAGAGCAGTGCAGTATTTTTGTTGGGATTCATGTGTTGATGTCAGCAGGATTTCCTAAGTCTTCAGTCACTTTAGTATAGGCACGTTAAAATTATGGTTTGGGCTGAAGTGGTTGTATAGCAAGTGTGTAAGAGTCTAGATACTTATGTTCGAAGGCTGCACTGGATGTTGTGCCCAGTGTCTATTGCTTTTTGTGAGTGTATGTTTTCGTTAAATCTGCCACAGTGACCTGCAGTGCTGAACTGTGTAGTGTCACTCTCTGGCGGCAGAGGAACATTTAGTGCCTTTGTCTATCAATAATATTTCTTCATTTATGTAATGCTTTTTTAAATTAAAACATATTTTATTGTGTTTATCTTCTTCCCACCATTCATGCGCACACATACACACACAGATGGTAATGCGCCTTTTTTTCTGCTTTTTCACTCTTTGATAATCTGACTGTGACCCCTTAAACTATCTAAAGATATTTACTGTACATTTGTCATAACACATAAAACAACAAAGTTTTGCATTTGTTTGTGTCATTATAAGCAATGCAAAATGTGTTTTTTTCTGGTTTTCCTTAGTGTATGTTTGTTTTTATTGTTATTATGTGAAACTGAAAGAGGTGCAGATCAAATAACATAATAGTTTCCCACATTTAAAATATTTCTTAGTTTACACACCATTCATGAATGATTTTTTTAAAAACTGTAATCATGACATACTCTGTGAATCAGCACAAGTTTAGTGCTTGTTGCTGACTTGGTAAGTATATTGTTTTCAGTTCTTTCCAAATCCAGACTCTATTTGCTGACAAGAAATCTAACTGACATCATTTCTGGCTTGTTTTTCCTTCCATGTGTCCCCTTTGTTGCCTGGTGTTGTTCCTGTTTCCTTCTTGATCCCTGACACACCAAATAAGGTAAGAAATATTTCTATACTCACAACAATGGTTTCAAACACATATACTAGTACGAACTTTAATGGTTCTATAAACAGCACACACACTATTATTATAACAATACAGTAACATAAACATAAACTTCAAACACTGATATTGCATGCGTTAATTTTACAGTGTGCTTACATCAGCAGTTTATTAGATTTTATTAGATAAGTTACATGTGTTCACAATGTTACAAAAAAAGAGGTCGTCAAGACATTGACCTCAATAATAAACAGAAAGTATTATTATGACCTTTTGACTTAAAAAGTGAGAAATTATAACATTATAAAATTAGATTTCATAGCAGAGCTGTTTTATTGCATTGCAGAGTGTATGTGCCAATGTGAATGGGGGTTTTAAACCTATCATCATATGGCCATTATGAACAATGTTATATCTTAGTTCACCATTTTAATGCTGATATCTGACACAGGTAACATTTTACACCATCGTGGTAAATTTGTGAATTGTTTGAATCTTTTCATCAACATTTTAGCTGCTCTGACCATGCCCTCTTATCAATAGGCTGAAAAAGTAGTTTACATCTGAAGAATTGTTAGTAGGTACATCTTTGTCCACTAACAGGCTTATATGGTTTAAAGAAAGTATTAGCAGGGACGGCCAGCTGTTAAAGTAATTTGTGCCTGACAGACAATTGGGTGCAAAAGTTGATCTCCCTATTTTGAAATGTCAAAAATAGCGTAACTGAGATTTTTGTCATCAACATTTTATGCACATTGAGCTAGTATGCTCCTTCATAATCAGATGTACCAAAAAATGGTCAAGAATATAAAAATAATCAATTTAATTTATTAATTAAATTAGTTAAGTGAATAAAAATTAACTAATCCTTTTTTGATGAATGATGCTGAAAATGCTGTTTTTCCTCAGGACTTTGTTTACTCTTTTTGCCTTTTCAAAATAAGGGGATAAAAAGTTGATTTGCACCAACTGTAATTTGCAGTGAATATATTTTCCAGTATAATAACTTGGCTCTTGTGCTCTGGACCAGCATCCACTTCATATAGAGAACCCTCTACAACCAGTTGATGAAATATTGCAATGCAGTGCCTAAGTGATACTACTGATACTAGAATAAAACAAATGATGTGACACAAACATGTTAAGAGGACAAAATAGGTTTATTCACAGGGGAAACACATAAAGACCAGCAAATTGTTAACTCAAATTTCTGGTTACTATTTAAAAGTAATTTTTAAGGTAATGTGCAATGTTGATGTACTGGATTTCATTCAATGTTGAGGTGTTTTCACAGACACAGTTGTGTCTCTATCAAGTACACCAAACTCACAGTCTAACACAAAAGGCCCACATTAAATCACATTTCATAAATGTTTATGTGGTTTGTTGAAATATCACACACTGGCAACAGAGTGTATTCTAGAAAACACATTGTATTCAATGCAGACAGGCACCACACAAATACAGCTTCTAAACATACTAGTCAACTGATTAAGACAACAACATCTAATGTAGCAGTCTTAAAACTAAAATGAAACTGTATGTTGTGTAATAGTTGTGTTATAGTATTTATAGGAGGGTTATATTATTTTGCACCTGTCATGAAAGGTTGGGCACGATTTTTACTATACATTGCAGCTACATGTGTTGCTGTTTTTTTCTGGTCACTCATTTTATTTTTAAAGTTAGGATTACAACTGTCACCTCATAGCATGGAAGTGTGCTTGGTTCACACTTGCAAGTGTTGACTGTGAGATATATGATGATATGTCCACGGCAAACCCTGCCTCCCAGTCAATGTGTTGTTGGATATTACTTCAGCATTCAAAGCATTAGTGGGAAGAGAAAAAACAATAAACATTGGTTTTAGGAGATGGAGATAAAATATCATTAAAAGGAAGCTGCCTCAGTCTGTAGACCTTTAACAATTTGTTCTGTACCTCAATAGGGTGAATACAAGTACTCATGTATATTAAATCATTTTATGCTTCCAAATGGTGAAACACGGCTTTGTCAGAAATCTACGTTGTGTATGTTTGTTCATGCTTAAAATATAAGCCCTGGAAATAATTTCTCTGCACTAGTAGCGAAATATAATATACATTTATTTAAGATGTATTGTAAATGGAAAAGCCCTAAAGTAAGCATTATCGTCATTATCATCTTAAATCTTTAAATTGTGCTTTATCCTTCTGATAAATGTGTCTACAGCAGCAAAATATATATATATATTATGGTATTATTTCTGTGCACTTTTTGTTTTCCCCACTGCCTGCTGTCCTCACAGAAAACCTCTCCTGCAGCAGCAGGAGTTGGCCGCCTGTGTGGCGCTGTCCATAACCGTGGTGCTGAAATCAGCTCCAGCGTTCTACCCCCTGCCTCTCGTTGTTTCTCACACAGCCTCTCTACAACTCCCTCTGTCGCCCACCTCCATTTAGAGTAGATGATTGTTGTAATTTCTGTTGTTCATATCAATGTGCATATTCTGTTATGGATACTTTTAACAAGTGTAGCACTGAATTTAGCATTTTTGACCATCTGTTTATGTTATTTGTCAGAGTTAAAAATGCTGTTATTGAGAATCTTTCAGCGATTCCAATCCATCTGAAAAATTCGTATTGTAACACCTGTAAGTCTGTCGTTAAAATGTACGTAAAATTGTACATTTGATGGGCGATATGTTTTGAATAATGATGTGTGGGTGTGTGTGTGAGAGAGAGAAAG
The DNA here is from genome assembly GCF_033026475.1 of Channa argus. Taxonomy (NCBI): domain Eukaryota; kingdom Metazoa; phylum Chordata; class Actinopteri; order Anabantiformes; family Channidae; genus Channa; species Channa argus. The sequence continues at coordinate 13,903,612 of NC_090206.1, forward strand.
AGAGAACGGAAGTAAGCACCTTCCTACACAATCTGTGCACCCCCTCCCTTTTCATTTGCTCTACAGACCTCCATACGGGTATTTTACTTTGGCTGCAGACGGAATTATCTGTCTGAGGGGGCAGAGAGCTGTAAAAACGTAGTGACGTGTGCAGGCTGCACTGTCTTTGTCTGACCACAGGAAGGCAACGACGAGCCTTCTCAGCCACAAAGGCATGTTCATGCAGGCAAGGGTAAAGATGGATAAATGGACAGCAATATGTGATCCCAGGATGATCAATCTTTTAATTACACATGACAGAGTGTCTATTATTTACATCATCTATTATCTACAGCTATTAGTACTAGTAGTATAACATTTAGTCTTAATATTTTCATTTATACTTCTCAATTCCACATTTTACGTTTTAAAACTGTTTCATGTTATAGGGGGACTATTAAATAACAAGTAATCGATAATATAGTCGAAGTAATGATCAGGATAATTTTTCAGTGGCTCACAATTTTACGTCACTGATCTGTGCATGCTCCTTGACGCCAGCATTGGTAGAAATAGGTTTACTGCGTCCACCAATGGCATCCAGAGCTGTACAAAGAGATCTACTCTCTCTCACCGAGTAGCATCAGCGCCGTAACCATTATGATGTTGTGCACAGGAGGAGAGGGATATGCAGACACAAAGCATGACTGTTATGTATAGTTACGCTTATATATTGGATTTTACACCTTCTATACTGATTCAAATAAGGAGTTGGAGTGAAGCGATATGGGATTTATGGAACGAGGAATAATGCGGAAAAAACTGCCAGCATGGCAGGTTTTATTGTGGTGGCATAATTTCTTTCTATTGTGGAGTACAATAGACGGACAGACTTGCTACAACATCCCAGAGGAACTAAAACAAGGCTCTGTAGTAGGAAATCTAGCCAAAGATTTGGGTTTGGTTGTATCTGAACTGTATCAACGTAAATTGCGGATAACCTCGGAAGCTGGTAAGCAGTATTTTAGTGTGGACCTGGGAAAGGGAGAGCTGGTGGTGACTAATAGGATTGATAGGGAGGAGTTGTGTGGTCAAAAACCATCGTGTTTGTTGCCTTTGGAAGTAGTTATTGATAACCCCCTGCAGCTGCATAGAGTTGAAATTGAAATTCAAGATACAAACGATAATTCTCCTAGTTTCCTTAATCAAGAGAAATTGGTGAAAATCGCAGAGCTGGTAAATCCAGGCGCACGTTTCCCTTTAGAAACTGCTCAGGATCCTGATGTGGGCAGTAATTCTGTACGTTCCTACCTCATAAGCAAAAATGACAATTTCAAACTGGCTGTTAAAAATCATAAGGATGGAAGAAAGATTCCCGAACTGGTCCTTGACAAACCTCTTGATAGAGAAAATCTACCCGTACACAGACTCATTCTCACCGCTGTAGATGGCGGAGATCCGGTGCGTTCAGGGACTTCAGAAATCATAGTTGCAGTACTTGATAACAATGATAATGCACCGCAGTTTGACAGACAGGTATATGAGGCTAATATCAGCGAAAAAGCAACACCTGGAACTGAAGTGTTGCAGGTTAAAGCTACAGATGCAGATGAAGGACAAAATGGAGAAATTGAATATTTTTTTGCAGAGCAAACTACGGATCTGATTTTATCATTATTTGCCATTGAACCTTCTACTGGAGCTATTACTGTCAAAGGCATTTTAGACCATGAAACTAATTCTTTACATAGGTTTGACATAACTGCTAAAGACAAAGGTAATCCGGAAATGGACGGGCATTGTGGCGTCGAAATTAAAATAGTTGACATTAATGACAATATACCTGAAATTATTGTGACATCTGTGAGGACACCTGTTGCAGAGGATTCTGCAATCGGGACAGTCATTGCATTAATAAGCTCAAAAGACCCAGATTCAGGTGACAATGGTAAGGTTACGCTGAGCGTGTCTTCAAAATCCCCGTTCAAGTTAAATCCATCGGTCTCTAACCATTACTCATTAGTGACAAATGGGCCACTTGACCGTGAAAAAAACAGCCAGTATAATGTCACGATAACTGCTAGTGACTGTGGAAAACCCTCTTTATCTAGTAAAAAGATAATACTTGTTGAATTATTAGATGTAAATGACAACCCACCAGTATTCTCTCAAGCTTCCTATTTAGTTCATGTAAAAGAAAATCAGGCTCCCGGGACTATTTTGTGCTCACTGTCAGCAACCGATCCCGATTCAGGTAACAATGGCAGGATTTCCTACACCATCTTGGACTCTAAAGTGCAGGACGTGTCTGTCTCATCTTATGTTTACATTAACTCAGATAACGGCAGCATCTACAGCATGCACTCGTTTGACTATGAGAAGCTGAAGGTGTTTCAGATTCAGGTTCAGGGAAAGGACCAGGGCTCCCCGTCTCTCAGCAGCAACGCCACAGTCCATGTTTTTGTCCTGGACCAGAACGACAACGCCCCCGCGGTTATTTACCCCTCCTCCGCTGCCCTGGGCTCCCTCTCTCATCAGAGGATACCCCGCTCCGCTAAGGCTGGTCATCTGGTCACTAAGGTGACGGCCGTTGACGCTGACTCGGGCCATAACGCCTGGATCTCCTACAGACTGGCGGAGGCCACAGACGCCTCTCTGTTCACTGTCAATCTGTACACAGGGGAGGTGAGGACTAAACGCGCTGTGTCCGAGCAGGACGACTCCTCTCAGAGGCTGCTGATAGAGATCAAGGACGACGGGGAACCGGTCCAGTCCTCCACCGTCACTGTGTCCATACTGGTGGAGGAAGGTCTCCACGAGCCCATCTTAGACCTCCGGCAGAAAGCGGCCGAGCCCACCAAGAAAAGCGGGAGAATCACGCTTTATTTGATCCTGTCTCTGGCCTCGGTGTCCGTGCTGTCTCTGGTGACTTTTCTCATCTTAGCGGTTAAATGCATCAGGACCAGCAGGTCCAGCGGTAGTTGCTGCACGAGACGGAGCGAGTGTGACGATTACAAGAACCCCAACAGAAACCTGCAGATCCAGCTCAACACTGATGGGCCTATAAAGTACGTGGAAGTTCTGGGAGGAGACATGTTGTCTCAGAGTCAGTCCTTCAGGTCCTGCATGTCTCCAATGTCAGAGTACAGTGATTTCACTTTGATTAAGCCCAGCAGCACCACTGACTTTAAGGAGGTGATTAGTGTCTTGGATGCGTCTTTACCCGACAGCACCTGGACCTTTGAGAGTCAGCAGGTGAGCCCATGACAGATTATTTTGTGTCCTCATAACATTTAATTTTTCATATTGGAAAAACGTGTTATACATGTATGTCGTCTATTAATAGTGTTTCTATGAAAAACATCGGCCATGATTTTATCAATCGCATGCGCTTAAATAATCTGCAGTGAGCCGTAGTGTTGTTTTGTCAAGTTTTCACTTATGTAATCGCTCATTAAAAAAAGAAAAGAAATCTAAACAGTATAACTGGGTTTAAGACAACAGTCTATAAAACCTCAGACTTGCCTTTTTCCATTGCCGTCTCTTAATACTTCAGCACTAAGGATGTGGACAGCGACTCTTGGCTTGTTCGTGTGTGTTTACTTCCCACCGTGGATCATGTTTTTCAGAAATAAATAACACTGTTACATCAATTTGGTTCTAATCGTAATTTAAACAGATCTCTCACTGTGAAGTGTGTGATTTTTTATTTATTTTTTTTACATCTGAAATTGCTTTATCGTGGTTAATGTTCCTTTGTTTGTCTCTTTCTTTCAAAAAAAAATACATTTGGACAAAAATCAGTCCTTCGTGTTCTTTTTAGCCTCATACATTATAAAAATGTACTCGAAGTTACAGTGAATGCGCACAGAGACAATAGATGCTGTCTCTTTAAGAGTGTCGATCAAATTGACTTTCATTGGGTGGTGGATATGGAGGCTCTGGACCAATAAGATTCTGAACTGTACAAAGCAATCTAGTCCCTGCCCCCATGCAGGATCAACGCCGTAACATTCACAGTGCCAGGAGCTTGAGTAAAAGAAGCAATGAACCAACATTTTACAATATGAAAATATATTTTACTACCAAGCTCAATTTGTGAAAATGGGTCTGTGGGAATGATACCTCTAATCATGGATTTCTGGATTTTTCCGTTCACTATGTCGATTGGAATTAATGTGTTATAGCGGAATAAGGATGACAAAGACAATGGGATACCGAGACTGGAGATGGCTGGGTCTTTGGTGGCATAACTTCTTTCTGCTGTGGATTACAATAAGCGGACAGACTCGTTACAGCATCCCAGAGGAACTAAAACTAGGCTCTGTGGTAGGAAATCTAGCCAAAGATTTGGGTTTGGGGTTGACTGAGATTTTTCACCGTAAGCTGCGTGTCGCCTCCGAGGCTGATAAGCAGTATTTCAGTGTGGATGCGGGGAAGGGCGAGCTGGTGTTGAATGACAGAATAGACAGAGAGGCTTTATGTGGACAAAGCGCCAGCTGTGTACAGCCTTTGCAGGTTGTAATTGAAGATCCATTACAACTATTTCGTGTTGAGGTTGAAATACTAGACATCAATGATAATGCACCTAGGTTTCCATCAAATGATATTACACTAGAAATAGCGGAATCTACGGGATTAGGGGTTCGTTTTCCATTAGAAAGCGCCAAAGACCCAGACGGTGGCAGCAATTCAGTGAAGTCATACACAATCAGTAAAGACGAATGTTTTAATATTAGAGTTAAGGAGGTTGCTGGGGGAAGGAAAGTGCCTGAGTTGATTTTAATCAAACCCTTAGACAGAGAAAAAAAAGATAATCACAAGCTCCTGTTGACAGCTCTAGATGGAGGAAACCCTGTGAGATCAGGAACTGCTGAAGTATTTATCAAAGTTCTTGACAACAATGATAACGTTCCAGCTTTTCAGAAAGCATTGTATAAAGTCGCTATAAGTGAAAATGTAGTGGAAGGTGCATTAATAGTACAAACAAAAGCGGCAGACTTAGACGATGGTCAAAACGGAGAAATAGAATACTCATTTGGAGGTCACACATCAGATACTGTTCTCTCTGTTTTTACTATTGATCAGATTTCGGGAAAAATATCACTTAAAGGAAAACTAGATTTTGAAATAATCGCAAACTATGAATTTGACGTAAGTGCAAAAGATAAAGGCAGTCCCAGAATGGAGGGGCATTGCACAGTGCATGTTGAAGTTTTAGATGTTAATGATAATGCTCCGGAAATAATTCTTACCTCACATCCAAAACCGGTGCGTGAAGACTCGCCCAATGGTACAGTAGTAGCTCTGGTCAGTGCCCGAGATCTTGACTCTGGAGAAAACGGTAAAGTAACATTACTGCTCTCCACCATATCCCAATTTGCATTAAAACCTTCGTTTTCTCACAATTACGCACTGGTTACCAGAGGTATTTTAGATCGAGAAAAAGTATCCGAATATAATATTGAGATATTAGCTACAGATTCAGGCACCCCTCCTCTCTCAAGTAAAAAAATGATACCTGTCAGCATCACTGATGTAAATGACAATCCCCCTATATTTACCCAGCCCTCGTATAATGTGTATTTAAAGGAGAACGGTGTACCAGGCTCTATACTGTACTCAGTATCAGCATCTGACCTGGATTCTGGTGAAAACGCAAAAATCTCTTACTCTATACTGGACTCTAAAGTGCAGGACGTGTCTGTCTCATCTTATGTTTACATTAACTCAGATAACGGCAGCATCTACAGCATGCACTCGTTTGACTATGAGAAGCTGAAGGTGTTTCAGATTCAGGTTCAGGCAAAGGACCAGGGCTCCCCGTCTCTCAGCGGCAACGCCACAGTCCATGTTTTTGTCCTGGACCAGAACGACAACGCCCCCGCGGTTATTTACCCCTCCTCCGCTGCCCTGGGCTCACTCTCTCATCAGAGGATGCCCCGCTCCGCTAAAGCTGGTCACTTGATCACTAAGGTAACGGCCGTGGACGCTGACTCGGGCCATAACGCCTGGATCTCCTACAGACTGGCAGAGGCCACAGACGCCTCTCTGTTCACTGTCAATCTGTACACAGGGGAGGTGAGGACTAAACGCGCTGTGTCCGAGCAGGACGACTCCTCTCAGAGGCTGCTGATAGAGATCAAGGACGACGGGGAACCGGTCCAGTCCTCCACCGTCACGGTGTCCATCCTGCTGGAGGACGGTCTCCACGAGCCCATCTTAGATCTCCGGCAGAAAGCTGCCGAGCCCAGCAAGAAAAGCGGGAGAATCACGCTTTATTTGATTCTGTCTCTGGCCTCGGTGTCCTTGCTGTCCCTGGTGACTTTTCTCATCTTAGCGGTTAAATGCATCAGGAACAGCAGGAGCAGCGGTAGTTGCTGCACGAGACGGAGCGAGTGTGACGATTACAAGAACCCCAACAGAAACCTGCAGATCCAGCTCAACACTGATGGGCCTATAAAGTACGTGGAAGTTCTGGGAGGAGACATGTTGTCTCAGAGTCAGTCCTTCAGGTCCTGCATGTCTCCAATGTCAGAGTACAGTGATTTCACTTTAATTAAGCCCAGCAGCACCACTGACTTTAAGGAGGTGATCAGTGTCCTGGATGCGTCTTTACCCGACAGCACCTGGACCTTTGAGAGTCAGCAGGTGAGCAAAACACAGCCGTAGATCTTTTAAACTGAAGAAATGACTAGCAGGGCCGACTGACTCCTCTAGTTAACAAGAGGCTATGTGAAGATTTATTTATCTGTCTTACTTATTTGTTAATTTCTATAAATCTTTTAGTTGAAGGTTTTCTCCTTGTTGTAAAATATAAATGTAGTTTAAGAAATATGTTGTAACGTGCTGAATAATTCTTAGCCATGTGCTTATGAAAGAGTTAAAGTTTGTGTTAAAGACAGGCCTAGAAGAATTCAGAACCACGTGACCGGACAGCGACTGTGAAATGCACCCTCTGTCATGTACCTTTTTTCCTTCACGTTTTCCTCTTATGCGAATCTTCGATCTATCTGTTGTACTATTTCAATGATTTACTTTAAATTTGTTCATGTTTGTCATATCCAGCCTCAATGAAATTACTGAAAAATAATGGATGTTGTCACTTTAAGAGTGTCGATCTTTTGCCTCTCATTCGACAGTACGTGTGGATGCTCTGCACCAATAAGATTCAGGACTGTACAAAGCAATCTAATCCCTGCCCCCAAGCAGATTTAATGTTGCAACACTACAATGCAATCAGCTCTAAGAGAGTGAGCAACGAGCTCGTATTTTCTGATATGAAACTATAAATTTTATCCTTACAGCCATGTTTATGCACTGGTATTTTTTTCCTTGGGTCTTGTTCTTACTATTGTAGATTTTAGCATTGACACAAAGATTATTTCGATTGGATGTAATGTGTTATAGCGGATCGCGGATGACAAAGACAATGGGATACCGAGACTGGAGATGGCTGGCGCTTTGGTGGCAAAATGTATTTCTCTTGTGGACTACAATAGACGGACAGACTCGTTACAGCATCCCAGAGGAACTAAAACAAGGCTCTGTGGTAGGAAATCTAGCTAAAGATCTGGGTTTAGGATTGTCAGACATTTATGACCGTAAGCTGCGTGTCGCCTCTGAGGCTGGTGAGCAGTATTTCACTGTGGATGCGGGGAAGGGCGAGCTGGTGGTGAGTGACAGAATAGACAGAGAGGCTTTATGTGGACAAAGCGCCAGCTGTGTTTTACCTCTGCAGGTTGTAATTGAAAACCCTTTGCAATCTCATCGAATTGAAGTGGAAATAAGAGACATAAACGACAATTCTCCCAGTTTCCTGACTCGGGAGATAAACATTAAAATACCAGAATCTGTTGGGCTTGGAAAACGTTTTCCTTTGGAGAGTGCCGAGGATGCTGATGTTGGAAGTAATTCTTTGAAAACTTACTCTCTAAGCAAAAACGAATATTTTTCTCTAAAATTTAAAGAAATCAAAAATGGCAAAACTGTACCAGAATTGGTGTTAGAGAGGCCATTAGACCGAGAAACAAATAATTTCCATCAACTGCTGCTGACAGCAATAGATGGAGGAAATCCAGCCAGATCTGGAACCTGTCAGATCATCATTACTGTACTTGATATTAATGATAATTTTCCAGTGTTTAATGAAAGTCTGTACAAAGTTTCTTTAAAGGAGAACAGCACTAAAGGAACATTTGTAATTAAACTTATAGCTGCAGATGCTGACGAGGGTCCCAATGGCGAAGTTAGATATTCCTTTGGGTCCCGCACTTCAGACATTGTGTTATCAGCATTCGACATCAATGATGCAACAGGAGAAATTGTGTTAAAAAGATCAATAGATTATGAGAGTTCAAAATCATACCTTATTGATATAACTGCAAAAGACAAAGGCGTGCCCGAAATGGAGGGTCACTGTCGTATACAGGTGGACGTGGAGGACGTGAATGACAATGCTCCAGAAATTGTTCTCACTTCAAAACCTAGTCCAGTGCGCGAGGACGCACCGACTGGAACTGCTGTGGCTTTGATCAGTGCACGAGATCTCGACTACGGTGAGAACGGGAAAGTAACATTAAAGCTGCTAAAACGTTCACCTTTTACACTTAAACCATATTTTTCTAATAACTATGAACTAGTTACAAGTGGTGCTTTAGACCGAGAAAGTATCTCAGAATATAATATTGAGATAACAGCCACAGACTCAGGTTCTCCTCCTCTGTCCAGTACTAAAATTATACCTGTCAGCATCACTGATGTAAATGACAACCCCCCTATATTTACCCAGCCCTCGTATAATGTGTATTTAAAGGAGAACGGTGTACCAGGCTCTATACTGTACTCAGTATCAGCATATGACCTGGATTCCGGTGAAAACGCCAAAATCTCTTACTCTATACTGGACTCTAAAGTGCAGGACGTGTCTGTCTCATCTTATGTTTACATTAACTCAGATAACGGCAGCATTTACAGCATGCACTCGTTTGACTATGAGAAGCTGAAGGTGTTTCAGATTCAGGTTCAGGCCAAGGACCAGGGCTCCCCGTCTCTCAGCGGCAACGCCACAGTCCATGTTTTTGTTCTGGACCAGAATGACAACGCCCCCGCGGTTATTTACCCCTCCTCCGCTGCCCTGGGCTCCCTCTCTCATCAGAGGATGCCCCGCTCCGCTAAAGCTGGTCACCTGGTCACTAAGGTAACGGCCGTGGACGCTGACTCGGGCCATAACGCCTGGATCTCCTACAGACTGGCAGAGGCCACAGACGCCTCTCTGTTCACTGTCAATCTGTACACAGGGGAGGTGAGGACTAAACGCGCTGTGTCCGAGCAGGACGACTCCTCTCAGAGGCTGCTGATAGAGATCAAGGACGACGGGGAACTGGTTCAGTCCTCCACCGTCACAGTGTCCATCCTGCTGGAGGACGGTCTCCACAAGCCCATCTTAGACCTCCGGCAGAAAGCGGCCGAGCCCACCAAGAAAAGCGGGAGAATCACGCTTTATTTGATTCTGTCTCTGGCCTCGGTGTCCGTGCTGTCTCTGGTGACTTTTCTCATCTTAGCGGTTAAATGCATCAGGAACAGCAGGAGCAGCGGTAGTTGCTGCACGAGACGGAGCGAGTGTGACGATTACAAGAACCCCAACAGAAACTTGCAGATCCAGCTCAACACTGATGGGCCTATAAAGTACGTGGAGGTCCTGGGAGGAGACATGTTGTCTCAGAGTCAGTCCTTCAGGTCTTGCATGTCTCCAATTTCAGAGTACAGTGATTTCACTTTAATTAAGCCCAGCAGCACCACTGACTTTAAGGAGGTGATCAGTGTCCTGGATGCGTCTTTACCCGACAGCACCTGGACCTTTGAGAGTCAGCAGGTGAGCAGAGTGAAACCTTGTTCTATGTTTGTATTCTCACGCAATATTAAATTAATTTTTCACATTCAATGTTTTTGTGCATTTGAGGGAATTTATCATTGGTGCGTAAATCTTTTCGGATTATCATCACTCTACGCTATTTATATTAAAAATGATGTTAACAAACGACAGATCAACAGTGCTTTTGCTAAAATGTTTTGGGTTTTTTTGTCATGGCCATGTTTCTTTACAGTTTTGAAACCGTAGATTATATGACTATGACGTAGGTTATATGACTAGAAAACTATTATAAATTTTAAGCTGTCATATTGAAATCCCCAAATCTTCAGGAAATTCAATCTCGTTTACATTTATGTTCTTGTTTTTATAAATTGCAGCTCTAATTGATTTACCCAAAATAATAAAATATGTATTATCATTAAGCAGAAAGAAAAATACCCCTTTTTTTAGAGCACATGATTGTGGCACTTTATTCAGTCTTGAATACTGTGTCTGATATGCATTTGTTTTTCCGATCTTATTGGATGTAGGGCAGCGGCATTACACCAATAGAATTAGTGGTTGTACAAAGAGATCTACCCCCTCCTCCATCCATTCTTCTCCCTGAAGCCAGTACATTGCTTATACCCCGAGATGAGAGGAGGGTGCGTAAAATCAGACGAAATAAAATATTTTTAATTTTCATCTCATGATGCATATACAGCGAAATTTGGGGAGTACAACAAGATTATCTTTGATGGAGTTTCACGTTATCTTCTTTTATCTACACTGTATTTCGATGGGAACTAACGTTCAATTTTAACCTATCGGGATGACAAAGAGAACGGGATACCGAGACTGGAGATGGCTGGCGCTTTGGTGGCAACATTTCTTTGTTTTGTGGACTACAATAAACGGACAGACCCGTTACAGCATCCCAGAGGAGATGCAACAAGGCTCTGTGGTAGGAAATCTAGCCAAAGATTTGGGTTTAGGACTGTCTGAGATTTTTGACCGTAAGCTGCGTGTCGCCTCTGAGGCTGGTAAACAGGATTTCGCTGTGGATGCGGGGAAGGGCGAGCTGGTGGTGAATGACAGAATAGACAGAGAGGCTTTATGTGGACAAAGCCCCAGTTGTGTTCTACCTCTGCAGGTTGTAATAGAAAACCCGTTGCAATTGCACCGGATAGAAGTGGAAATAAGAGACGTAAATGACAATGCTCCAAGTTTTCTCAAAAGTGATCATATAATAGAAATAGCTGAATCCACTGTTGTAGGTGTGCGTTTTCCCTTGGAGAGCGCAGAAGATCCCGATGTTGGGAATAACGGATTAAAGACGTACACGCTGAGCAAAAATGATTTTTTCAATATAAAAGTAAAAGAAATTGAAAATGGAAGGAAAGTACCAGAATTGGTATTAAATAAATCCTTAGATCGCGAGAAAAAACCCGTTCACAATTTATTTCTCACTGCTATGGACGGAGGCAACCCTGCCAAGTCTGGCACATCAAAAATAACTGTTAGAGTACTTGATATTAATGACAATGTGCCGTTATTCGAAAACCCTTTTTATAAAATTGCTGTTTCAGAAAACACTGCAAATGGTTCTTTTTTAATTACGACAAAGGCAATCGACGTAGATGAGGGTCCAAATGGAGATATAGAGTACGCACTTGGCATACACACACCACCGTCCGTGCTGTCATTATTTCATATCGATGCTATAACCGGAGATATATTTTTGAAGAAGCAACTGGACCATGAAAGTCAAGCTTCATATCGAATAGATGTCAGTGCAAGAGACAAGGGATTTCCAAGAATGGAGGGTCATTGTTGTGTTCAAGTGGATGTCTTAGACGTAAATGATAACGCACCAGAAATTTTGTTGACTTCAAAACCAAGTTCTGTTCCCGAAGACTCTCGCACTGGGACAGTTGTAGCTTTACTCAGTGTCCGTGATCGCGACACCGGTGAGAACGGGAAAGTTACGTTACAGCTTCCCAAAGGTTTTCCGTTTGCTTTAAAATCTTCTTTTTCTAACAATTATGCGCTGGTAACAAGTGATGCGTTGGACCGAGAGTCAGTTTCAGAGTATGATATTGAGATAACAGCCACAGACTCAGGTTCTCCTCCTCTGTCCAGTACTAAAATGATACCTGTCAGCATCACTGATGTAAATGACACTCCCCCTATATTTACCCAGCCCTCGTATAATGTGTATTTAAAGGAGAACGGTGTACCGGGCTCTATAGTGTACTCAGTATCAGCATCTGACCTGGATTCTGGTGAAAACGCCAAAATCTCTTACTCTATACTGGACTCTAAAGTGCAGGACGTGTCTGTCTCATCTTATGTTTACATTAACTCAGATAATGGCAGCATCTACAGCATGCACTCGTTTGACTATGAGAAGCTGAAGGTGTTTCAGATTCAGGTTCAGGCAAAGGACCAGGGCTCCCCGTCTCTCAGCGGCAACGCCACAGTCCATGTTTTTGTTCTGGACCAGAACGACAACGTCCCCGCGGTTATTTACCCCTCCTCCGCTGCCCTGGGCTCCCTCTCTCATCAGAGGATGCCCCGCTCCGCCAAAGCTGGTCACCTGGTCACTAAGGTGACGGCCGTGGACGCTGACTCGGGCCATAACGCCTGGATCTCCTACAGACTGGCAGAGGCCACAGACGCGTCTCTGTTCACTGTCAATTTGTACACAGGGGAAGTGAGGACTAAACGCGCTGTGTCCGAGCAGGACGACTCCTCTCAGAGGCTGCTGATAGAGATCAAGGACGACGGGGAACCGGTCCAGTCCTCCACCGTCACGGTGTCCATCCTGCTGGAGGACGGTCTCCACGAGCCCATCTTAGACCTCCGGCAGAAAGCGGCCGAGCCCACCAAGAAAAGCGGGAGAATCACGCTTTATTTGATTCTGTCTCTGGCCTCGGTGTCCGGGCTGTCTCTGGTGACTTTTCTCATCTTAGCGGTTAAATGCATCAGGAACGGCAGGTCCAGCGGTAGTTGCTGCACGAGACGGAGCGAGTGTGATGATTACAAGAACCCCAACAGAAACTTGCAGATCCAGCTCAACACTGATGGGCCTATAAAGTACGTGGAGGTCCTGGGAGGAGACATGTTGTCTCAGAGTCAGTCCTTCAGGTCCTGCATGTCTCCAATGTCAGAGTACAGTGATTTCACTTTGATTAAGCCCAGCAGCACCACTGACTTTAAGGAGGTGATCAGTGTCCTGGATGCGTCTTTACCCGACAGCACCTGGACCTTTGAGAGTCAGCAGGTGAGCTCATGACAGGTTGTTTTGTTTCATCATTTAAATGTATATATTGAAAAAAACGCGTGATCCATGTTTGTCGTCTAATAATAGTGTGTCTATGATGTTTTATCAATCCCATGTGTGAGCTCTGTGGTAGGCAGGTTTTCACTTTGGTAATTCTGTCATTAAATGATGCGATACCTTCAGCTGCTCATCTCATTACTTCATTAACTTAATTTGACAAATATATTTAGACGACATAATAAATACATTTGCCTCTTGTTTTGAAAGTATATGTTTTCATTTAGTACCAAAATAGTAATTTTAAAATATTTAATGTTTTAATCTAAGCAAAAACAAGTTTTTATCTTACTAGTTTATACATGTTTTGTTGCAGTTGATGTAAGGTGCATGGTCGTTTTGCTAATTTTCTCTGAGTAAACGCTTTCTTTAAACGTATGAAGAGCGTGTTGTTCTATCAGCACACACTAAAACACAGAAACAGGATGGATATTGGCTTATAACACACACCAGTGCACAGGCCGATTCTCTCAGTGCAGCTGTGTCTTTAAGTGGCGTGCTCACTCCATCTCTTATTGGATGCTAGTTAGAGGTTTTGTGCACCAATCTCAGGCAGAACTGTACAAAGAGATCTACCCCCTCCCCCTTACAGCCTCAGCATCGTAAACGTTAACAATGCAAAGAGAAGAGGGACGGCGGGTAATGTCTCATATCCAGGGGATGAAAACGACATCGTTAATTTAATTGTCAGACATGAATGAAAAATCTCCGTCTTCTTTCGGGAAAATCGTTAACACTCATTCCTACTGGATATTACCTTCGACATTCTCGATGGGAAATAAAATATACTAACAGATTGGGGATGACAAAGACAATGGGATACCGAGACTGGAGATGGCTGGCGCTTTGGTGGCAACATTTCTTTCTTTTGTGGACTACAATAAACGGACAGACTCGTTACAGTATCCCAGAGGAACTTAAACAAGGCTCTGTGGTAGGAAATCTAGCCAAAGATTTGGGTTTGGGACTGTCTGACATTTTTGGCCGTAATCTGCGTGTCGACTCTGAGGTTGGTGAGAAGTATTTTACTGTGGATGCGGGGAAGGGCGAGCTGTTGGTGGATGACAGAATAGACAGGGAGGCTTTATGTGGACAAAGCCCCAGCTGTGTGTTGCCATTGCAGATAGTTTTGGAAAATCCTCTAAATTTATATAGGATCGAAGTCGAAGTAAAAGACATAAACGATAATTCACCCAGTTTTCACACAAAAGAAATGTCTTTGAAAATTGCTGAATCTGCAGCAGTGGGAACTCGTTTCCCTTTAGAGAGTGCAGATGATCCGGATGTTGGCAGTAATACGGTTAAATCCTACGCATTGAGTAAAAACGAGTGTTTTACATTAAAGATTAAGGAAGTTGAAGATGGCAAAACAGTCCCCGAGTTAGTGTTAGAGAAGCCTCTTGACCGAGAGAGGAAAGCAGTTTATCAGCTGCTACTTACTGCATTAGACGGGGGGAACCCAGTCATATCTGGTACCTCGCAGATTACAGTCTCTGTGCTTGACAACAATGACAATTTCCCAGTATTTGAAAAAAATATATACAAAGTTTCTTTACATGAGAATATTTTAAAAGGCACTTTTGTCATTAAAATGTCAGCCACTGATGCTGACGAAGGATCAAACGGAGAGGTTGAATACTCTTTTAGTTCGCGGACTCCGGATTTTGTTTCATCAGTGTTTGAAATAAATTCATTAAATGGGGAAATACATTTGAAGAGAGAGTTAGATTATGAAACAGTCACGTCCTACAAAGTAGAAATAACTGCAAAAGACAAGGGTATTCCTGAAATGGAAAGTCACTGTCGTCTACAGATAGATGTTGTAGATGTTAATGATAATGCTCCAGAAATTGTTCTCACCTCGGAGCCGCAGACAGTACGCGAAGATGCACCAAGTGGCACCGTAGTGGCTTTGCTCAAGGCACGTGACGGTGACTCCGGTAACAATAGCAAAGTAACACTGCAACTTCCCAAAGGTTCTTCTTTTAATCTAAAACCATCCTTTTCCAATAATTATGCACTGGTTACAACTGGTCCTTTGGACCGAGAGACTTTCTCAGATTATAATATTGAGATAACAGCCACAGACTCAGGTTCTCCTCCTCTGTCCAGTACTAAAATTATACCTGTCAGCATCACTGATGTAAATGACAACCCCCCTATATTTACCCAGCCCTCGTATAATGTGTATTTAAAAGAGAACGGTGTACCGGGCTCTATACTGTACTCAGTATCAGCATCTGACCTGGATTCTGGTGAAAACGCCAAAATCTCTTACTCTATACTGGACTCTAAAGTGCAGGACGTGTCTGTCTCATCTTATGTTTACATTAACTCAGATAACGGCAGCATCTACAGCATGCACTCGTTTGACTATGAGAAGCTGAAGGTGTTTCAGATTCAGGTTCAGGCAAAGGACCAGGGCTCCCCGTCTCTCAGCAGCAACGCCACAGTCCATGTTTTTGTTCTGGACCAGAACGACAACGCCCCCGCGGTTATTTACCCCTCCTCCGCTGCCCTGGGCTCCCTCTCTCATCAGAGGATGCCCCGCTCCGCTAAAGCTGGTCACCTGGTCACTAAGGTGACGGCCGTGGACGCTGACTCGGGCCATAATGCCTGGATCTCCTACAGACTGGCAGAGGCCACAGACGCCTCTCTGTTCACTGTCAATCTGTACACAGGGGAGGTGAGGACTAAACGCGCTGTGTCTGAGCAGGACGACTCCTCTCAGTGGCTGCTGATAGAGATCAAGGACGACGGAGAACCGGTCCAGTCCTCCACCGTCACGGTGTCCATCCTGCTGGAGGACGGTCTCCACGAGCCCATCTTAGACCTCCGGCAGAAAGCGGCCGAGCCCACCAAGAAAAGCGGGAGAATCACGCTTTATTTGATTCTGTCTCTGTCCTCGGTGTCCGTGCTGTCTCTGGTGACTTTTCTCATCTTAGCGGTTAAATGCATCAGGAACGGCAGAAGCAGCGGTAGTTGCTGCACGAAACGGAGCGAGTGTGATGATTACAAGAACCCCAACAGAAACTTACAGATCCAGCTCAACACTGATGGACCTATAAAGTACGTGGAGGTCCTGGGAGGAGACATGTTGTCTCAGAGTCAGTCCTTCAGGTCCTGTATGTCTCCAATGTCAGAGTACAGTGATTTCACTTTGATTAAGCCCAGCAGCACCACTGACTTTAAGGAGGTGATCAGTGTCCTGGATGCGTCTTTACCCGACAGCACCTGGACCTTTGAGAGTCAGCAGGTGAGCAGAACACAATATCTGCTAAAAGCTTTTGAAATTTTATTAAATTTTTCTCAATGGCAGCCTAAATCTTTATGTATATGTATTTTGATTTGGCAAGAGAATATGTATTCTTAAATCAAATCCTGCGTATGAACAATGCAACAAACGCTTTATTGTTTTTCATACGACAACATATAAGTGAGAGTGGCTAATAATCAGTTTTATATGTAGATACTACTCTTTTGATTTACATTTTTATCACTTAACTTGCACTGCCCTTGTATTTTGATTTTGATGAGATCCTTTCTTAAACATTATACACTATTTGTTAATACCCTGTGGTGCGCTATGAAAAAATATGTTTTCTGACTTTAACTACAATTTTTTTAAATAATTGATATCCATTATTAGGTGACAGCCGTCATTTACAAACAGGGTCTCCATTGCATTTAGGTGAATTGTTTTCAGTTCAAATTCTTGTCATTTACATCAGCTGAATTTTTTTTATCCACAGAAATAATAGTCCCAGTAACTTGATGTTAAGTATGTCAAAATGGTTTGTATCCTTGAGGAGGTGCCGTAGCTTGGTGGGCAGAGCAAACTGTGATTGGATAGAAAAGTCGGATGCTGTGAACCAATTGCATACAAAACTGTACAAAGAGATCTACTGCATCCCCCACTCACCCTAAAACACGGTAACACTCACGGTGCTCAGAGCTGAGGGGGAGATGCGCTCATTCGAAGGCGCCTGGAGTATATATTTTAATAGAAATTATTTAATGAATCATTTACGTTGGAGTGTCTATTCTTGCGATGGTTTTCATTGCTGTTTTGTGTTGATGATTATCTCTATGGGAAATAAAACATTCTAACGGTTCACGGATGACAAAGAGAATGGGATACCGAGACTGGAGATGGCTGGCGCTTTGGTGGCAACATTTCTTTCTCTTGTGGACTACAATAGACGGACAGACTCGTTACAGCATCCCAGAGGAACTCAAACAAGGCTCTGTGGTAGGGAATTTAGCCAAAGATCTGGGTTTGGGACTATCAGACGTTTTTGACCGTAATCTGCGTGTCGCCTCTGAGACTGGTAAGCAGTATTTCACTGTGGATGCGGGGAAGGGCGAGCTGGTGGTGAGTGACAGAATAGACAGAGAGGCTTTATGTGGACAAAGCGCCAGCTGTGTGTTGCCTTTGCAGATTGTAACACAGAATCCACTACAGCTCCACCGGATAGAAGTAGACATAAGGGACATAAATGACAATTCGCCTATATTTTCATCAGAGGAGCGGTCTTTGAAGATAGCGGAATCTACTGCCACAGACATACGATTTCCTTTGGAAGCAGCACAGGATCTGGATGCTGGTAGTAATTCGGTGAAGACTTATACTCTTAGTAAAGATGAATGTTTTAGTTTAAGGATTAAAGAGCTATCGGGTAACCGAAAGGTTCCGGAGCTGATACTGGAGAAATCACTTGATAGAGAGAAACAAAGTGTACATCAGTTATTGCTGACAGCATTTGACGGAGGCAGTCCAGTCAAAACTGGAACTACAAATATCATCGTTACTGTCCTTGACAATAATGACAATGTCCCTGTTTTCAAAAGGCCGTTGTATAATGTAACTATACATGAAAATAGTGTAAATGGTTCTGTTCTAGTACAAGTTGAAGCAACGGACACAGACGAAGGTGTTAATGGGGAGATTCAGTATGTTTTTTCTGAGCACACAACGCAGTCAGTGTTGTCTATTTTTCATTTACATCCAAGCACAGGTGAGATTTCCCTAGTAGGGCTGTTAGATTATGAGAGCAAAACAGTACATGAGCTAGATATTACTGCAAAAGATAAAGGTTTTCCAGAAATGGAGGGCCACTGTCGTGTACAAATAATGGTGATAGATGTTAATGACAATGCCCCGGAAATACTTCTTACTTCAAAACCGAATCCAGTACCGGAAGACGCACCAAGAGGTACAGTAGTGGCTTTAATAAGAGCAAGAGACCTTGACTCCGGTGATAACGGGAAATTGATGTTAAAACTCCCAGCTTGGTCTCCCTTCAGTTTGAAACCATCATTTTCCAATAATTATGCTCTTGTTACAAATGGTCCTTTGGACCGAGAGACTTTCTCAGAATATAATATTGAGATAACAGCCTCAGACTCAGGTTCTCCTCCTCTGTCCAGTACTAAAATTATACCTGTCAGCATCACTGATGTAAATGACAACCCCCCTATATTTACCCAGCCCTCCTATAATGTGTATTTAAAGGAGAACGGTGTACCGGGCTCTATACTGTACTCAGTATCAGCATCTGACCTGGATTCCGGTGAAAACGCAAAAATCTCTTACTCTATACTGGACTCTAAAGTGCAGGACGTGTCTGTCTCATCTTATGTTTACATTAACTCAGATAACGGCAGCATCTACAGCATGCACTCGTTTGACTATGAGAAGCTGAAGGTGTTTCAGATTCAGGTTCAGGCAAAGGACCAGGGCTCTCCGTCTCTCAGCAGCAACGCCACAGTCCATGTTTTTGTCCTGGACCAGAACGACAACGCCCCCGCGGTTATTTACCCCTCCTCCACTGCCCTGGGCTCACTCTCTCATCAGAGGATGGCCCGCTCCGCTAAAGCTGGTCACTTGGTCACTAAGGTGACGGCCGTGGACGCTGACTCGGGCCATAACGCCTGGATCTCCTACAGACTGGCAGAGGCCACAGACGCCTCTCTGTTCACTGTCAATCTGTACACAGGGGAGGTGAGGACTAAACGCGCTGTGTCCGAGCAGGACGACTCCTCTCAGAGGCTGCTGATAGAGATCAAGGACGACGGGGAACCGGTCCAGTCCTCCACCGTCACGGTGTCCATCCTGCTGGAGGATGGTCTCCACGAGCCCATCTTAGACCTCCGGCAGAAAGTGGCCGAGCCCAGCAAGAAAAGCGGGAGAATCACGCTTTATTTGATTCTGTCTCTGGCCTCGGTGTCCGTGCTGTCTCTGGTGACTTTTCTCATCTTAGCGGTTAAATGCATCAGGAACAGCAGGAGCAGCGGTAGTTGCTGCACGAGACGAAGCGAGTGTGATGATTACAAGAACCCCAATAGAAACCTGCAGATCCAACTCAACACTGATGGGCCTATAAAGTACGTGGAGGTCCTGGGAGGAGACATGTTGTCTCAGAGTCAGTCCTTCAGGTCCTGCATGTCTCCAATGTCAGAGTACAGTGATTTCACTTTGATTAAGCCCAGCAGCACCACTGACTTTAAGGAGGTGATCAGTGTCCTGGATGCGTCTTTACCCGACAGCACCTGGACCTTTGAGAGTCAGCAGGTGAGCAGAGAGCGATATAAAAAATACATGTACATATTTTTAAGATTATTGCTCGAGCTTCAGTGACCACAAAGAAACAAAGAACGGCTGCTTAGATTGAGAAAAACTAGCGTAATCAAAGTATTTGAAATCGTAATTTTATTTAAGTGTTGGTCATTATATACGTATTTTACAAATTAAAACTATTAATATGTCAAGTTAACTTGGGCCTGTTATTATTTGTTTTGCCAGTGTTGAACGTTGAGTACATATTTGAGTGTTTCAGCACCACAGAGAGGGACAGCGACGATGACCCATGAGACAATAGGCCTGGCTAATGGAATTCACGTGGGGGTTTTCTGTAAAATACAAGAACGTTTGACTAAAAAACATTATCATTTGTTTTAATTTATTATATTTAGTGGAGTTGTATTTCTTAGATACTGGTGATAAAAGTCACGCACGATAAATAGCCCAAGAAATAAATCTGGTCACATTGAAATCGATCTTTCACACTAAATACAGGTTTTTAGTAAGAAGAATTGATTTTATTGTTACATGTATAAAAATCATCTAAAAGTTATGCATTATCTCTCTAGTATGTTTCATTCTTTCCATTCGGGGCACAGTGGCTATTGTGTCTTTAACGATGGTGCTCAGTGTCCCTCTCATTGGATGTGAGAGATGAATACTCCGCACCAATAGCATTCGGAACTGTACAAAGAGATCTAGTCCCTCCCCCATACAGCTTCAGCACCAGCATCACATTGTTCGGAGTGGGGAAGAGTAAGTAAAAGCTTTATGTACTGGGAATACAAGGTTTTATATCATTTCTTACTTTGACCATGCGTCTTCTCGCTAGAGTATGTTGCACTCTTGGAATATGGACTCTTGCTTTTTGTTCTTTGTTCATGTGGATTGTAAAAAATGCATTTTACTGAATCAGGAATGACAAAGAGAATGGGATACCTAGACTGGAGATGGCTGGCGCTTTGGTGGCATCATTTCTTTCTCTTGTGGACTATAATAGACGGACAGACTCGTTACAGCATCCCAGAGGAAGTAAAACAAGGCTCTGTGGTAGGAAATCTAGCCAAAGATCTGGGTTTAGGATTGTCAGACATTTATGACCGTAAGCTGCGTGTCGCCTCTGAGGCTGGTGAGCAGTATTTCACTGTGGATGCGGGGAAGGGCGAGCTGGTGGTGAGTGACAGAATAGACAGAGAGGCTTTATGTGGACAAAGCGCCAGCTGTGTTCTACCTCTGCAAGTGGTTATTGAGGATCCGCTACAGTTGCATCGAATTGAGGTTGAAATCCGAGATATTAATGACAATTCTCCAAGTTTCATTTCTAACGAAATATCTTTAAAAATAGCTGAATCAGCAGCAGCTGGCACACGCTTTCCGTTGGAGATTGCAAGAGACCCCGACGTTGGAATTAATTCCCTTAAATCATATACAATTAGTAAGAATGAGTGTTGTTCTCTTAGAACTAAGGAAATCGAGGGTGGTAAGACTGTTCCTGAACTTGTTTTGGAAAAGCCTTTAGATCGAGAGAAAAAAGCTGTCCACAAAATTTTACTAACAGCACTAGACGGGGGGAATCCAGTAAGATCCGGAACCTCCCAAATAACAATAAGTGTGCTTGATATAAATGATAATTTCCCAGTATTTGAAAAAAACGTTTACAAAGTAACCCTGGGTGAAAGCAGCATAAAAGGAACTGTTATTATCAAGCCCAAAGCAACAGATGCAGATGAAGGTTTAAATAGTGAAATTGAATTCTTGTTTGGTTCTCGCACACTAGATTATGTATTGTCATTGTTCGATATAAACCCTGTAACAGGTGAAATCGCTTTGAAAGGTGAATTAGACTACGAAACTACAAAGTCGTATGACATTGATGTAATTGCAAGAGATAAAGGTAGTCCTGAAATGGAGGGCCACTGTCGCGTGCAGGTTGAGATTACTGATTTCAATGATAATGCTCCTGAAATTGTCCTCACTTCTCAGCCAAAGCCAGTGCGCGAAGACGCACCAAGTGGTACAGTAGTGGCTTTGATCAGTGCGCGAGACCTCGACTCTGCTGAAAACGGTAAAGTCACATTACATCTCAGCAGTGTCTCTCCTTTTAACTTAAAACCTTCATTTTCCAATAATTATGCACTGGTTTCCAATGGAGGTTTAGACAGAGAGAGCTGCTCGGTCTACAATGTTGAAGTAACAGCCACAGACTCAGGTTCTCCTCCTCTGTCCAGTACTAAAATTATACCTGTCAGCATCACTGATGTAAATGACAACCCCCCTATATTTACCCAGCCCTCGTATAATGTGTATTTAAAGGAGAACGGTGTACCAGGCTCTATACTGTACTCAGTATCAGCATCTGACCTGGATTCCGGTGAAAACGCCAAAATCTCTTACTCTATACTGGACTCTAAAGTGCAGGACGTGTCTGTCTCATCTTATGTTTACATTAACTCAGATAACGGCAGCATCTACAGCATGCACTCGTTTGACTATGAGAAGCTGAAGGTGTTTCAGATTCAGGTTCAGGCAAAGGACCAGGGCTCTCCGTCTCTCGGCAGCAACGCCACAGTCCATGTTTTTGTCCTGGACCAGAACGACAACGCCCCCGCGGTTATTTACCCCTCCTCCGCTGCCCTGGGCTCCCTCTCTCATCAGAGGATGCCCCGCTCCGCTAAAGCTGGTCACCTGGTCACTAAGGTGACGGCCGTGGACGCTGACTCGGGCCATAACGCCTGGATCTCCTACAGACTGGCAGAGGCCACAGACGCGTCTCTGTTCACTGTCAATCTGTACACAGGGGAAGTGAGGACTAAACGCGCTGTGTCCGAGCAGGACGACTCCTCTCAGAGGCTGCTGATAGAGATCAAGGACGACGGGGAACCGGTCCAGTCCTCCACCGTCACGGTGTCCATCCTGCTGGAGGACGGTCTCCACGAGCCCATCTTAGACCTTCGACAGAAAGCGGCCGAGCCCAGCAAGAAAAGCGGGAGAATCACGCTTTATTTGATTCTGTCTCTGGCCTCGGTGTCCGTGCTGTCTCTGGTGACTTTTCTCTTCTTAGCGGTTAAATGCATCAGGAACAGCAGGGGCAGCGGTAGTTGCTGCACGAGACGGAGCGAGTGTGATGATTACAAGAACCCCAACAGAAACCTGCAGATCCAGCTCAACACTGATGGGCCTATAAAGTACGTGGAAGTCCTGGGAGGAGACATGTTGTCTCAGACTCAGTCCTTCAGGTCCTGCATGTCTCCCATGTCAGAGTACAGTGATTTCAGTTTAATTAAGCCCAGCAGCACCACTGACTTTAAGGAGGTGATCAGTGTCCTGGATGCGTCTTTACCCGACAGCACCTGGACCTTTGAGAGTCAGCAGGTGAGCAGAAAATAACAACACATAGTGTAAAAGTGAAAGGGAAAACTAATGATTTTTTTTTCGGTTTTATAAGACGCATTATTGTTTTATTGTATTTTGGACTGTAATGGCTGTTCTAATATTTTTTTCCCTAAACACATATTTGCTTGTAATTTCGGGTCACGTAGGCAGTATCTTCATCATGCCATCTGCGTCTTTGTATATAAAGGAAGTTTGTAAAATCTTAGTAAAGTCTTAAAATGTATGAATAAAAGGTCAGTTGGGAAACCACGCCTCCCGGCGGATACAAATAGAATTTCTACAACTAGCAGCTGCTGCATACACCACAGTGGCTATGAAAAGCTTTCAATGAAAGCACGTGACTGATAAGTGACGTATATATATTACTCATTGAAATAAATCTTTTTTTGTCCCCGTCATACATTTTAAATAACAATGAAGTTGATACTTGCGTACAAGTGGAAAGTGAGTCACTAAAACAGTTTTCAATATGTGTGTGTTTGTGTGAGAGAGAGAGAGACAGGGAGAGAGAGTGACATAGCGCTGGTCCAGCCCTGTCTTTCATTGAGGGGGGAGGCTTGTGTGGCCTCTCCACGCCCATGAGAGGGCTGAGGCAGTGGAGACAGCGCAGGGAGTTTCAGCAGAGAAAAAAATTACTTTTTTTTTTTTCAATGTCGACCGACATGATTAAAACAAAACTTCCCATTGCTCTGTTTTTGAAACGGAAATGTTTATCACAGACACTGGTTGCCTCGTGTTAATACAACTATGGATACGTTAAGATAAAAGAAGAAGTTAAAAACTTTCCCATTGCCCAGTCCTCGGAGCGCAGCACAATGGACTCCAGACAGAGAAAGCGCTCCAGAGGAGGGAGGCTGTGGAGGGTTTGTCTGTATCTATCTTGCCTCTCTTGTGCGTCTGCTCAGCTCAGCTATTCCGTATCGGAGGAACTAAGCCCGGGCTCTGTCGTTGGAAATATCGCTAAGGATTTGGGTCTTACTGTTCAGCGGATTGTTCAGAGGAACATGCGCCTGGTCACGGAATCCAAAATACATTACTTCGAAGTAAAGCAGGAGACCGGCGATTTGGTTATCAAACAAATAATTGACAGGGAGCAGATGTGTGAGTTGAATTTCGCTTGTTCACTACATCTTCAGATACTTCTGAATAATCCGTTACAGATTTATCGTGTTGTGGTGGACATTGTGGATGTTAATGACAACGCACCACAGTTTTCAACCAGGAACATTTCTTTGGAAATATCAGAGGCAGCCGTGCCGGGAACAAGATTCCGTTTGGAGAGCGCACACGACCCAGATGTGGGCACCAACTCGTTGAGCACTTACCATTTAGCCGCAAATGATTTCTTTGCTTTAAATGTGGAAACTAAAAGTGACGGCAGCAAGTTTCCTGAGCTAGTAGTTGATAAAGCTTTGGACAGGGAGACGCAGGCCTCGTTTCGCCTGTCGCTCACTGCTGTAGATGGGGGTCATCCGGAGAAATCTGGCTCAACACTTTTGCTAATTAAAATCCTGGATGTAAATGACAATGCGCCCGTCTTTGACGAACCGGTAAAGAAAGTTAAGCTATTAGAAAATGTTGCACGGGGCACTTTATTGACAAAATTGAACGCTACTGACGCGGATTCAGGCAACAATGGAGAACTATCTTTCTTCTTTAGTAAATACACTCCTGAACGGGTTCTCAAACTTTTCACCGTGGATTCTAAAAGCGGTGAGATCCGTGTTAACGATGATATGGATTACGAGAAAGCCGCTGTATACCACATCACAGTGCAGGCTAGAGATAGTGGATCTCCTGCCATGGAGGGCTCCTGTAACGTCATAGTTGACATCATTGATGTGAATGATAACGCACCAGAGGTGACACTGACGTCACTAACCAGTCCTATCAGAGAAGACTCAGCGCCAGATACTGTGATAGCTCTCATAAGTGCACGGGACATGGACTCCGGTATGAATGGGGAGATTACGTTAACTGTCCAACCAGGTTTGCCATTCAAACTTCAGAATTCAGCTTTTGGCATGCATTACAGCCTCATCACTGCTGGCAACCTGGATCGAGAGACTGTCTCAGAGTACACAGTCGTCATCAAGGCCACTGATGCAGGTTCCCCTCGTCTTTCATCACAAACCACCCTTGTTGTGAAGTTGTCTGATGTAAATGACAATGCTCCCATCTTCTCCCAGCCTTCATACTCTGTGGACATTCCAGAGAACAATGCTCCCAGTGCCCCCATTGCTGCTGTTTCAGCAACTGACCCAGACCTTGGTGACAATGCTCGCATCTCCTACTCCATCCTTCCCACCATGGTCCAGAGCTCGCCTATTTCATCTTATGTCTACATTAACCCAGAGAGTGGCCACATCTACAGCATGCGCTCTCTGGATTATGAACAACTTAATGCTTTCTTTATTGAAGTGCAGGCCCGGGATGCTGGGGTGCCCCCACGGACAACCAATGTCACTGTGCATGTGTTTGTGGTGGATGTAAATGACAATGCACCAGTGATTGTACATCCCTCATACCCAAAAGATAAACCACTACAGCTCACGGTACCCCCATCTGCTGGCCCAGGACACCTCATAAATAAACTAGTGGGGGTGGATGCAGACAGTGGTCACAATGCATGGTTGTTTTATTCCATTGCTCCTGGACCAAATGCTGGCATGTTCCATATTGGAGTACACACAGGGGAGCTCCGCACAGCTCACAAGTGGGTTGAGGAGGACGGGGGCTCGGCTTATGACATCATGATCATCATCCAGGACAATGGCGACCCACCAAAGTCCAGTTCTGTGAACATTACAATAACTGTGGATGAGAAGGCCGCAGTAAACCATGCTCCAGCAAACCCTAGGCACACACCCTTTTACCATCGCACTGGGATGTCGGACATCACCCTGTACCTCATCATCTCTCTAGCCTGTGTATCAGCTGTGTCTTTTATTACCTTTGTCATCCTCATGGTACGCTGCCTAAGGCACCGTGGCCCAGGCCTGGGAGGCTCTGACTGCTGCTGCTGCTACGGTCACCACAGGTCTAGCCGCTACCATCAGAGGTCCAGCAAGGACCTGCACTTGCAGCTCAACACTGATGGACCAATACGATACATGGAGGTTGTGGGGGGGGCCCAGGAACCACATACACGCACCTTCAGACCTTGCTACTCAACCATATCCAGCCGCAGTGACTTTGTATTTATGAAGACACCCATGCTTAGCCATAACAACACACTCAACATGACACTCAGCAGAAAGCACCTTATGAACTCAGCCAGTGAGGTGAGGGATGAAGTGGGACAGCAAGCTTTGGTGGAAAATATCTTGCTGGGAAAAAGGTGTTTCAGTTTGGGGGTTTGCATGATATGCATATCTTTTTAAAATATGTTTCATTTGTGCTTTGATACTGAAATGGTATATTTAAAGGTTGGTATCATGGGTTTAATGCTTGACTTTTAAGCAATAGCCAGGATTTCCATAGATGCATTATTCTATTGGAAACCCTCTTTTGTTTTAGCAGTGTGACAAGATGTCTACATGGTGAAAAACCTCTTAAAGCTTTCTTGTTGTCCTGCTATACAGGTTTGGGCACAGTGGAAAACAGTTTAATGTTTAATGTAACCCAAGGCTGGGAAATATACTTACTATCTTTGACCCCCAGTAAGTAAACTGGGAGAGAAGATGGTGATATGTAGAAAGAAGGTAGTTAAAGATGGGTAAAGACATGGAATAGGAAGAAGGAAGTGTCAGTGCTTCTAACAGATGGAGAGGAGGTGACAAACGGATGAAAATAGGTCTTGCAGTGTTTGGCTGAGTGGATTGGCTGGAAGACAGAGGGGGTGGTGAGGAGGAAAGGGCAAAGGAAAGAAAACTTTAAATGGGGGGGAGGAAAACGGCCAGAGAATAAAGCAGTAGCTGAAAAACAGGAATTCGTAGGGTCAGTGGCCTGACCCCTGACTTCCTGTTGTCCTCTGAGCCTTTGGTGATTGGTTCCAGGCATCACTATAAGTTTGACTGTTCTTGCTGTGTGAGCAACCATTTCTCATTTTCATTATTTAGATCCTCCCTTCCATGTGTTCAGTGTGTGGTGTGAAGGAGGGCTAATCAGACAATAATCTCATGTATTACACGCACAGACAGCCTATTTAGTGGTTTGATGCAAAGGGAGCCCAGTCAACCATTTTCTAAGTCTGTGTTCAAGAGGATGATTCATTTATCCTCAGTCATGTTTAGTGAAGGTCCTTATTGTTGCTGTGATATTTTTGTCATAGTCATTGCCTTTCCATACAACAGGATGTTTACCTCTTTACCTCTTTAAAATCTATCGAATTCTCCTGTTTTTCATGGCATAGTCTCTCTCTTTCTCTCTCTGTTGAATCAGATAGGCCCTGAGGTCAGCACAGTACCATCTGTCTCCCTGCTGTATAGTGACACGTGTGCAATGAGGACAACAGAGAAAAAGAGATAGAGGGATAGATAAATGGAAAGGCTAGATGGCTTTATGCATGTGTCCCACAGTGCCAGACGGCACAGGCTATAAAGGCTTTAGAGCAGCAGTCATCACTGTGGGTGTTTATGTGCATATGCGTGATTGTATGTGCATACTTATGGGACGAGAAGTCTTTCAGTAGTGTGTAATTTTAGACGGACCTGGGGCCCTTGGTGCCTTTCCTTTTCTTTGCATCATCTATTCATTTACAATGTGCTTTTTTGGCTAATTTACAGTATGTAACCATGTGCTAACACAAAAAGTTTCGGATACATCTTTTTGATGGCTTTATCATTTTTACATTCCCTAAAGCATTGGCAAAAAAAAATGAAAGACTATTGCTTCCACTTTGCATGTAACATGTAAAAGTTTGCGATATTGCCAGGATCAGGGGAACTTTTTGTCTCAGGAACAAGTCCTGTAATCCTGACTTCACAGGTTTGACCAACTATGTATGTTATCGTTTACTTATTCCACCTTTCTCTTCCTATGTTCTGAATATTCTCACTGTGGGTGAATTTTTCAATTTTGGAGTCTATGGGAGTTTGTAAAGGTTGCCCCATGCACCACTTTAGGCCCAGTCTTTAGTAAATATACTTTTTGGAAGGATGGTACAGCTCCACATAAAACAAACTCATGCTGGGTTTTGTCAGTTGAGCCACAATGTTTGCTTAATCAGGAGGAATATTAAAATCAGGCACCGTGCATTGTGTTTCCCTTGTGTCAGGGCTATGCTTTTGCTTATGGTGATTTAATAGTGTAATAGATCCAGTAGCTTAAACAGCTTGATTTCCAGTGCCATGAATATATATTAATATAAGTCTGGGAAAAAACATCAGGGAGGGAATGGGTAAGACTTAAATGTATATGCTGAATGTCATGGTTTTTGTGTGCTAAAGATTATCAGACCATTATCAGAAACAACTGCTTCTTTTCAAACAGAGCACCAGGTGCAGCCAGGCCATGGTTTTATCACCAACACAATTGTGTGTATCTTAGGAAACTGGATATCCTACAAAGAAAATCAAGTAGACTTGTACATGTTGGGTGCAAAATTTTGCATTCCGTTATTTTGAAATGACAAAAAATATATGGATAATATATTGATTTTGTTTTTTACAACACCATTTGTGTATTTTTTTAAAAGTAGTTAACTAGTAAATCAGACGTTTTAGCTTCATAAGCTTATAAGTATTGTAGATAGTCCAGATGTGCCCATGTGTGGGTTAGTCAAACTTATACCCCCTTATGAAGCCACTGCTCACATTATGGATATCCATCTTTCGTATTTTAATTGACACACATCATCATCCAGTCGGATACGAGTCAGACTGTAATTCACTTGAAGAGTTATACGCTCTTTGGTTAAACTTAAAGATGTAAGACGCATCAGGTTAGTGTAAAAGTCTTTCCACTGACTTAGATGGGGTGTTGGGGGTTCAGTGTCTTGCTCAGGGACACTTCGACATATGGTCGGGATGAGTGGGCGCGAACCTCTGACTCTATGGTCTGTGGGTGGCCAACCTACCAACTGACCCACTGCCACCCCCCTTTAATTTTCAGTTATAGTCAAAGAAAAACAATTGTGGATTTTCAATAAGTGATCAACTAACTTAAGAGACTTCATAATAAAGAATTAAACATAGCTAAATATGCTTAGAAAATTGCAATATTATTACAGGATTTGTTTTCCTTGGTAAACAATGTTAACATAAGAACTTAGCAACTCTGAAGTGTTTGTGGTTGGGCTGAGTAGTTAGTTTGACTTTTTACTTGAAGACAATAGAAAAGCATTATTATGGATACTGAGTGGCCTCTTGTGATGTTTAAGTGTAGCCAAGCTCTTCATATTAAAGGATACAGTGTAACAGCAAATCAGCTGTTTACCTTAAGCGAGCTGAGGCCCAACCACCATCCCAGCACAGAGACTGTTAACCTTTATTCCACATACCTGCAATGGGATCTGACCTTGGAAATGAAAGTGTGTCTCTGTGAACGTATGTGTGGTGAGAACGATTCACACAGTTGGAATGCTGGGCGTCTGTGGATGTTTGCTTCAATCTGGTACTACAATCCCCCCCCCCCCCCACACACACACACACACACACACACACACACACACACATATGTCTCCCTATTTCTATTTTTACATTCTAAACATTGGCCGCAGTCCTCCTTTTCTAGTGCTTAGTCCACTGACAGCTATTACACTCACTGTTAAATTAAAGCTTTTGTCATAGAAATCACCTTTTTGCATACACTGACACATGATACACTTAACCATGGTACCATTTTTTACTCCAAAATTTAATTTGCTTTTGATTCTCTGAATTACCCTTCATATTTGGTAGCAGCTAGGTCATTACCTCTACATTGGTGCATTTGCCCATTATTCACACAAACACAAGTGGTAGTCAACTCTTTATCCTGCAGTTCTCTTCTTTCTCTATAGGTCATTTTTCTCGGCTGCTCTCTTGCATCTTTCCACAATTCCTTCAGTAAGAACAGGTCTTTTAATAATGCAACACATCATCCTGCTGGCCTCTCTCTCCTGGGAGCTCTTGTGTCGATTAAGTGGTAGAATCTGGAGCCAAGCCAAGGGTCTATTCACTGCATCACTGCACAACAAGAGAGCCAGAGAGACAGGGAAAGAGCTAGAGAGATGGAAAAGACATGGTGACATGGCTGCTGAGTTAGTGATGGACAAGTATGCAGTTGACTTGAAGATATTAATAAAGAGTAGAAGTGACATATAGAGATGATGCTGTTAAGCCACCACTGTAGCTTTAATCTCTATAACAAACAGCATTAAAAGACTCTTTTGCATTTGTGGAAAAGATTTTGATAAAAGCCACCTATTTACTCAATTTGAAGTTCATGAAACTAATCAGTCTTTCCATCAGAAAGTCTTTTCAGGTATGTTTCCCTTAGTGATTCACGTATAGCTGATTGCTCATGTGATCATGTGTTGTTCATGTTTTGCAATCATGTTTTGCAATAGAATCTATCTTTTGTTTTAAGCTTTGACTTCTGTTTCGCAAGCAGGGCCCCATTTTTTATGCTAGTGTGTTTTTGTGTATGTTGATTGCTCTCAATGACTTTCTGGCCCACTGGTCTTGGAACAGAATGGATATCAGTTGCCATCTGTAAGCCTTTATTGAAAATCAGAAAAGGTGCTCTGAATCAAAAAAGACACAAGACACATGTCGGCCTAAAGCAACATCTGTTGAACCCAACAGTCCATCTGAGAAGCTTTTTTCTGTTGCTGTAATAAAACATACATTTCATGCTGCATCTTCTGTTCTCTTCACAGCAAAAACCCCCCAACAATGACTGGCGCTTCACACAGGGACAGAGACCTGGCCCTAGTGGGTGAGTAAACTGACACACTCTCACTCACTCACTGGTAAAATGCCCAGTAATGTCTAGGACATGTGTTTGTGCTGCATAAGGCAAGTTTATCATAATGATAGTAGTGAAGGCTGAGGAATAAGGGGGGGGGGGGGGGGGGGGGGGGGGGGGGTAGTAGAAGTAGAAGTACTGTAGCCTTATGAAGTCAACATTAAAATCACAATGCAACCATCTGAATTTGACTGTGGTGTAACCTATGGTTGCATTTTCATTGCATGATTCAGCTGATTATGATTCCTGATTTACAGTCCTGAACGAGCATCTTTGCCTCTTTCCAGGCTGCTTTATAAAATGGCTGCCACAGCTTCCACTCTCCCTCCCCTCCCCTCCTGTTCCTCCCCTGTCTGTCTCTCTGAGCCTGTGCGCCATCACTCAGTACCGCTGATGAGGGATGGTGGCCAGAGCTAGTGGGGGGATGGTATAGCATATTTATCCTTCTTGCTCTCTCTTCATCACACTGACTAACGTTTAATTTTTGACACCAGCTGAACTGTGTTCCTGTATTCAGTGTCTTTCAGTGAGTGTGTGTGTTGCCATTTGCCCATGCTGTGTTTGCTAAAATGGAGCGAGTGCAGTAACAGTGTTACAACAATGATTGCACAACACCTGCTATGAGTCAAGCTTTCTCCCTGAAACATACCAAATGGGGTATAAAAGCTTTGTTGGGCCAAGACAGGAAAATGTTAGGCACACAAGCACAAGCCACCACCATCCCTGAATACCACTGGGATCACGGACACATTTTAAATTATTCATGTTAGTGGTCAAGAAAAAAATAACCATCTTCCAATCTCTGGTATTTAGAATTGATAGGACAGAGATCGGCAGCACAGCATTTTTTCATTTCTTAACACTAACCCAAATATTCAGTCAAATACGAAATGATTCTTTCAGGCTGTATAACCTGTTGTGTTTTTAGTCCCCACATGCCATACGGTACACACATACGATGGACGCCGAAGAATGGGACAAGGTACCAATTGAGACGTAAACACTGTGTGGGCCCTATCTGTCCTTAGTGGCTGATTAGTGTTCAGTTTATTCAAATCAGTGTTTACAGAAAAGGAACCTGATCAGCTGATAAGGGCAGAGAGGGGCCAAAATCTTTTTAGGTAGTGCACTGCAGTTGAGTGCTGTGCTGTGTGTAGATGTACCTAACCCATAGCTTCTGTTAGTCTCCCTAAAAGTTTGATGGGGTTTGTTGATCGATGTGCATAGGCCACAATGCCTGCTGTGGCATAGAAAGGATTGTGACACTTTTGAGTTTGCGTGCAGTGTTTTGTAGATTTGCTATGCCTTGTATGTGTGCTCCACATATAGTCACCGTAGTCTGAAAGCTATTGTTTTCTCTTTTTGCAGGCCACTGGCTTACCATACAGTGTTGCCTTTGATGTATGTCTGTGATGGTTGTAGCTCAACATCACCACATGTGGCTTTTTAATGTGATTTATCACCTGAACAACAACAAGACAAAGATAATGAAAACAGCTGCGGCTGAGGCTGAAATATTCCTCAGTGAAGTAAACGGCACTCCGCTTTTAACTCCTCAGGTCAAAATGAAGATGGGACAGGCAACTATCTTAAATTAAGTTTAAAGTCAGTGGAGAGTTATATGCAATACAAGAGGAGCCAAACCTAAAGATAAAAATGTCATGTAAAGCTGCAGCAGTAAAACAGTCTGTCCAACCGAGCACATCCCTCTTGCCCAAAGGAAGTGATAATCGTGACCACAGGAAACACTTAACACAACCACAGGATGTGATAAGTGCAGAGAAACAATAAAATGGTTCAAATGAAGCATTGCCTTTAATCTGACATAATGTGAAGAGGCACAAAATGGCTGCCCTGGCTTTACTGGCCATGGTCTTACCCAGCCTGTTTCTCATCGGTTGCCTGGCACAAGACATTGATATTTCTCTCCCCTCAGTTTCTTTTTGGCACTGATGTAAAAACCACTTCAGGGTTTTGGCAGTGCAATCTGGCAACCTGCTCTTAAACAGAGCCCAGTTGTTTTGTTAGAATGTCTTTTTTACTTTTACCCTCATTGAATCCTCTTTTGCTTCCTCTTCATTCCCTTGAGCAGACCAATTTGTCCAAGGTTTTTAATGTTGGCACAAATAGAAAGGAGAGCCCTACATCCCATGTAGTTAACACATTATCTAAATACATGTTGTCTTTTTCTACATACATGCCAACAAGTCTTTTACCAATGTCCCTGTGGGTAAATGATCCTTCACTAAATGCTCTCAGGTGGTTTGATATTACCTAACATAGTGAAATAGGCAATGCATTGCATTGACCAGTCAGGGGGTTAAAGGAGTAGTTAAAACCATATATACTGTTTTTGCCCTGAACAACTCACAGCATCAAACATAATTTTATATAATATTTATATCACTTCTGCAAGGCTTCTAATGTAGTGAAATTTATGAACTAGTGTGCCAGCAGCATAGTCATAACTATGCTCATATAGTAGTTTATCGCTGAACCAAAACCACCATCTAAATATCCTAATGTAAAGGGCTTTTAGCAGTTTGGGAACATAAGCACAGGATTGTGACCTAGTTGTCAGTTGTATAGTTGTTTTGGTCTGTCCCAAGTGTGGGAATGGAAATAAGTATGTGAGCGTAGAGAGATGGCAGGTCTGCTTTCTCCTTTGTTGCCCCCACATGCAAATTGCCGACTTTAAATAAACAAGCTTTTGAAGGTGAAGTTTGCCCAGATGGAAATGTTCAGTGCTCACTGAGCACAGCATGTGCCATCATGCAGACAGCTATTTCCTTTCATATGTGGGATCATTAAATATTTGATGAGGTTTACTAGACGATGCAGTGCTCATGGTCATATCGGAGAGAGTGTTAGTGTTGTACAAGGTTTACTGTGTGGGAATGCACAAACACGCTTGCTACTCTGTGTCTGTGTGCAGACACACTTGTTCCTGCCTTAAAAAGAGTGTGTTTTACAGTGTGCATTTGTTTGAGACACACCCTTTTTTGTAAACTATACATTATCCTTGTTATCCTTGCTGCGTTCTCTTCAGGCTGTGTTCTTCACCGTCAGCTGCTTTGCCTTTACATCACAAACCACTGTCGAACCACTGAGCTAAACACACACAGACGCACTGCAGAGGACAAACCACAACTTATTTACATTTGTTCTTTCCTCACTTTCTTCACAGGGCAACTGGAGGACCAGAGGTTGCCATGGGAACTGGCCCCTGGCCCCAGCCCCCTACTGAAGCTGAGCAGCTCCAGGCCCTGATGGCTGCTGCGAACGGTGAGTCCTTCACCTTTTCACATTTTTACTCATCTCTATTGATTCATCTTTTGTTTTCAAAACCTATTTATGTCTGTTCATTTCTTTACCCAGTGTGTGTGGGCAGCGATGGTTTACTCAAATTCCTGTTTAGTTGGAGGACAGACTTGCTCATTGATAAAAATCATTCAGTCCTCACTGATGTCATACTACGGTACAAACAAGTAAAAGGACCCTTTATAATGACCTGGGCTCTGCATTAATTCACAATATAATGTGATCTAATCTTCATCAAAGTCACACATAATCAAACACACAGCCTTTATTAAAACATACACAAAATATTCACCGTGCTGGTAGAAAAGTAAATTAACCTTGGATTTAATAACTGGCCAAACCTCCTTCGGGCCACTTCAACTCATTTAGTAGTCTGACTTGTGCCTCAGGAGCCATCATAGCTACACACCCACATCTAGAAAGAGTCACAGTAGTGCTAGCTGCAGTTATAGTTTGTCTAGCTGTGGATTGGTGAATAATTCGGGTCCTGTAGATTAATTTTGTAATACAGTTTTATGCATATCAACAATTCATACATTTAAGCTTTCTACAGTCTCCTTTTTGTGAGGTATGATTCATCAGCAGATGCTTCTTGTGAAACCCAAAATGTTGACTCTCTCTAAACCACACCTACGGTCCTGGCTCCTAACTTTAGTTGATGTAATTATCCGAGAAGCTCACATACTTTTTTCCCCAATCTACGCTGTGAATATTTTAATGATGTATTCAGCATGGACCAAAACTTCTTTGAGTATAATTAGTTCAAATAAACAGTTTGTTCACAATTATGACATGACCATAATTTAAGATGAATAAGAACATTTTAAGAGATGCATAAATGCAGGGTTCAACCTGGCTCACTTCCCTTTTCTTAAATTTAGACAGTGAGTGTAGCTATCTGAAGGGTTTTGGATAAATGCTATAGTCAATGTGTTGAATTTAATAACAGGATAGAGCTACATGTTTCCACTGTACACACTGACCACATGCAGTGTTTTATCATAAGCACAACTCACAAGAGCCACGTAAACCCTTTTGAACAGGTGTCAATATTCCTCCACTTCCTGTCCCATTCCTCTGTTCCTGCCTGACCAGCACAGAGGGGACACATACACACACACACACAAACACACAAAGGTGACTGATCTTTTGCCTGTTACTGTAGAATTCTTAGTAATCAGATGGAAAAATACACATACAAGTTGCTTTGAGGGCAAAACCAAGAGACAGGCAAACACAGACAGACAGAGCATTATAATGTTTTTTGGCCATTGCAGCTAGTTTGTGTTAGTTAATGTGCATACATGTATTTAGGTTGAGAGAAAGTACAGGATGGGGGAGGGGGCGTTGTGTCTCTGGCTCTGCAATGCAGGGGCTGTGAGAGTGTTGTGGGTTGAGCATATACGTCATGGGCACGCAGTTTCGTTATTCCAGTTACCAAAAAAAGGATTTCTAATACCTCTCAGTTTTGTTCATGCTCATGTTTAAATCTAATCTGATAATTAATGTTATCAAAACATTTTCTAGTATATATTTTCTAACAAGTTTCATCCCTCTCTCCTCTCCCTCTTCTCCCCTTATTCCCCCACTCTGTCTCTCTTCCCCCCAGAAGTAAGCGAGGCTACAGCCACTCTGGGACCTGGCACCATGGGTCTCAGCACTCGTTACAGCCCCCAGTTCACTCTGCAGCATGTGCCAGACTACCGCCAGAACGTCTACATCCCTGGCAGTACAGCCACCCTTACCTCCAATCCCCAGCAGCAGGCCACGGCACAGCAGGCCACCCAGCAGGCCCTGCCTCCACCCCAGGCATCGACCCAACCAGAGCCCCCTAAGGCTGCCCAGACCCCTGCCTCTAAGAAAAAGTCCACCAAGAAAGAGAAGAAGTAGATGAGGAAAGAGGCAGGTGGAGGAACGATAAACCCGGCCTAATCTGATAAGAAGTTCAACCCCCCACACCCTCCCAATTAGGTATCTTACTGCCCTCCTGTCACTCATGCTCGCTGCGGTCTAAATAATGACAGCAAATCACTTTTGACCACATGAACGATGCTGAAGGTTTTTTGAAAGAGTGTCTTAAAGAATCTGAATGTGTTAAAGGGGGTTGCTGGTATTGGTTACCTGTGCTGTGTTTAAGGTCCAGTATTGCTATGATCATTGTCAGTAGATATCTTTGGCAGGGAATGGGGGGTTACTGTGATATGTTTTCTTCTTCTTTTGGCAAAATTCTAATGGACAAAGAGATTCAGTGTAAGGAACCTTGCTGGGATGACAAAGTTATGCGCAGTGATGTATTCAGAGATGAACTGTAAATGTTTTTCATGTTGAATTTATTGTGCTCTTTCCCTGAAATGGAAATACGGCTATTGTAAAGTATGCTAGTTGCCATCCATTAGATTCCAATATAGGGTCAGCCTTGCAGGACTTTAAAGCATAAGCATATGAATAAGAAGCTCTTATTTGACAGGTATTAGAAACTCTTCTGCATGCTCTTTAAGGTTAAAACCACACTAGTTTAGAGTTGGAAACTATGCATTGCAAAAGCAAGGAGGAGGACAACCAGAATCTACAGTATTATCCTCCCTCCAATCGCAGGTCAACATAATGCACATGTAGCATTTACTTGACCAAAAAAAAAAAAAAAAAAAGAACATCACTTTTGTAATCATAGTTTAAAAGATACAATTTTAATCGCCTGATATTTTTATGACCTGAGCATGCACCCAGAGGAGGAGCTGGCAGAGGGTGGAGTTTGACTTGAGCCATGCTGTCCAAGCAGCTGGTACAGCAGCAGGGACTGGCTTCTTGTATTACACTTCCATATGGGCTCGGACATGTCCTGCACCTTCTACTAGCCTCTCCTCTTCAAACCCAGCTTGTGTCCTCCCCTCATTTACTACCCCACATTAAGAGCCTAACAAAGAAAAATGCACTGTTTTTATTCTAAAGATGACAAGATGTAGGGGTAGTAATCACTTTGATCTTTAGGGAAACACGTAAATGTGGTAAACTTAAGTGCTTAGAAGTTTCTAGCCAGTTTGCAGGCCTCTAGGGTCTTAACAGTGTATTTTCCCTTACTATCCTTAAGTGCTGAAGAAACCTTTTGATGTGACACAATAACATGTTTTTTTTTTCCTTTGGGAGATAACCATTCAATAGCATAGGGGAATTGTTTGTATAAGATATGAAAACTTTGCTGTCCATCTATCTGTTCTCTAACTGCATGAGAGAAGACAGCTTGAAGGCTGGGTCAGGGGGTATGGAGAGGTTGTGGGGAGGGGTACATAGACTGAGGTGGCACCTTTACGTCAACCGGGGGGTGGAAAACAACCTTGGCTCTACCAACTGAATGTACAAAGGAACATCTGTTGACCTGCCCACCCCCTAAACTTTCTCTAATGCACTGACCCAGGTAGAGGTCAACAGAGCCAAGCACAGCAGCCACTGTTGGTGAGGAGATACCACTCAAGAGCCCCATCACAAAATCTCTCTGCCACTGAAACTGATGGGAAACCTCAGTTTATCTACCACTCACCTCTGCCCTCCACTCCTTGGTCTTGTGAGTCTCTTCCCCCACTGTAAATAAACACAAGTCCTGTCAATGGTATGAGCCAGTTGTTTGTATAGTAGGGACCATGTCCAACATTTTCAAAATAAACGTCCCTCTCCACAAGGCGTGGCTTACTACTGGAATGTGTTGCATTTTGTTTTTCAAGAAAATTAAGAAAAGCTCCGTTTATTAAAAAAATATCCAAATTCTGAGATGTTCTTCAACAGTTTGTGTTGCAATGTAGTAACTAAGCACCATGAAAGCCAACTAACACTTCAGTGTAAATAAATGAATTAAGGATAACTTTAGATAAGTAAACAAAGTGACACACGTAGACTAGCTAACTTGTGACATGTGTTGCGCATATTTTTGTGTTCATTTTCTCTCTACTATCTTTTATCACCCTGTAAAGAAAGAAAACAAAAAAATATGGAAATGTTTCTATCCTTCTGTAACCTCTTAATGTTCTTTTACGGTGGTTTTATCTTGTGCATTTGTGAAAGAATGCCTCTCATTCTCTTTATGTCCATATGAACAAATTATAAATATTATATATGTGTAAGTCCGTCCGCTGCTGAATTAATACTAATCTATCCTGCTGTATTATCTTTCTTATCAAATGCTTAGTCCCCACGCTATACCCCTGTGTTACTCTTATTTTTATGCTAATATTTATATTGCTGTTTTATTTTCTCTTGGACACTGACATTTCAAATAAAAAGATTCTGAAATCATTAAATGATACTGCCAGTTCTGTGTATTTCTCCTCAACTAACTGCTGCTTTTTAATAAGATAACTCTGTGTATAATATCACACTACTAAAATATACAGCTGAAAAGATCAAATGCTTAAAAGATTCAGTGTACAGTTGGTTAAGGATGTTTCCATGGGGCTTTTTGTTTGTGTGACCCAACTCAACAAGGCTGCAGAAGTCCCAGTGAAGCTTTGCTCTTTGTATGAATTACGACACTTGTATTGCTACTTCTATGGGTATTATCCACTTCTTTATCGATCCAATGTAATGGTCTAATTGCATAGTTCTTTATTTAAATACCTAAAAAAAAGCCATTACATGATCTTTGATTGTATCAAAATTTGTAGGATAGCAAAGATGTTTTTCTCAAGTTGGTATTATGAAATCTATGCAGTAAATAGATGAACCAATCAGTTGTCAGTACATGAATCTATGTCTAAATGCAGTAAAAGACAGTAAAAAGGCAATTATAATCCACGTTCTTTCTTTCCTCTCAGGAAACATGGTACCGTGTTTGACCTCTATGTGGCTTTCACAAGCTCCAAGGTCTTACGCAACAACATACTTTCCTATAAATAGTCAATGGGAGGTGTCACTAAGCAAAACAAAAGGAGCAGGTTTTCACTTACTGGTGCAGATGCTGGGAGATGGAAGATGGGAATCTTCTAGAGGGAAAGAGATGATGTGAGTGTTGCTCATGAATCAGCTGTGACATCCATCCTAATACCAGCTCATGCAGATTGCATAAGTCAAGGTTTCTGCATAAACATACACAAGTACGGTATACCTGAATAAAGATGTTTGGATTCATTAGGCTTTAAAACACATTTTAAACATTTGTTTAAGATTAATTAAAATAATGTTAACTCAACAGTTCGGTTATATAAACAGCAGCATTCCAACATCAAAACTCACAGACGCACATACCCAAAATGGCTGACTTCTCGCCTCCCTTCTTTCATTGTTATGCGGTTGCTACAGCAACTGTCAGCCTCTGGACTGGGTGCTTTTCGCTGTTCTCCACATCTTCGATTCTAATCTTTGCAGTAGCCATTACTGGCTCTGCTCAGGGCCTGGCTGAGCTAAATGACCTGGAGGAGAACAAACATATTCAGCCATTAGTCAAACCTGGCAACACACAGGGAGACATATGTAAAAAAAACATGGCAGAGTTAAACAGAGAATATCCCACGCGCCAACAGAAGTGGTTGAGTCAGACATAAGAACACACTGGCTTTGTACCAGTTTGATCCACTGGAGAGCTACACTATGAGCTTCCATCTGAGAGCTTTTCTAATTTAGGGTAACAATTAAAGGAAACTGGAGTATTATTATGTGTGTTTACTATAATGCATACTGTATACTATTAAGCCTGAAAATAGCTTTAGAGTCACTTTGTCAGCTAATGTTTGTCATCCTGTTACTCACAGAGACCCCTGCTGTCCTCACTGTCCCCATGTATCATTCATTTCCCGGAGGGGAGACATAGCAGAATGGGGAGATTGTTCTTTTTATTCCCCTCCCTTTTACAGGCCCCCAATCTAACTCACTTAATTAAGCAAATTCCTGTTGATTATACACACAAATTAGAGTGACACACACACAATCACACAGTGAAAAATACTTAAAACCCGTGATGAAGAGCAGGGAGGAAGTTGTAGCAGATTGAAACTTGACAATGGACTATCTTTGTGGGGTAATAACATTAGTCAGAGCGTCTGGACACATCCTGAACGTGACACACATACATGTAATCAGGCCTGTGGTGACCCCTGGACATGCTCATATAATAATTAGTCGGTAAAGCAAACACACTACCGAACAAGAGTGTAACAAATAAAACTTTTGAATCAATCATATTCACATCATAATTCTAATTTGATTAGATTCTCGTCCCACT
Organism: Channa argus; assembly: GCF_033026475.1. Classification (NCBI taxonomy): domain Eukaryota; kingdom Metazoa; phylum Chordata; class Actinopteri; order Anabantiformes; family Channidae; genus Channa; species Channa argus. Next base: position 13,944,182 of record NC_090206.1, read on the forward strand.
CACTGTGTGAACTGTCCGGAAGTTCGAGCCAGAGGAAATGAGGATGTCATTTCAGGCTGAGGAGGACCACCTCTGATCCATGTGAGGAAACAGCAGGATGTAACGTAGCAAGCTGCTTGTGGCGGGACAGGAAGTGAGTTTCCCCGCTCATTTTACTCACAAATCTACCACTAGTTCAGCAAAAGGAAGCAACCCTCCCCCTCATCCCCCCTTTACTGCCTTATTCTCTTCTTCCTTCCCCTGCCCCCCCTCACTCCCTCCTTCCTTTCATCCTGCAGCTGTCTGTGCAGTATGTTGGGTCACCACATGTTGGAGGACAGAGCTCTGCTCTGTGGATATACACAGTGGAAACAGCAGGAATAAAGATCAGCTTTATCTTTAGCAGGGAACAACTCTGGGATGGGATGTACACATTCACAGCACCACAGTCCATATAAACAAGGCCTAAATCCAAATGACACACTTAATGAAGATTACTATTTAAAGATTCAGAGACCTAGAAACAGACAGCAGTGGGTTAATGTGATTTCTTTTTTCATCCAGTGCAGATATGGAGAGAAATGGTCTCTGATGTGTGTTGGATGGATGTTCCTAATAAAAAATTAACAGGGGGAGAAAGGAATGGATTCTTTTTTCTCTATTGGCACACTCCACTAACTCCAAAAATAAACCCTGACTGTCCTGCATAACTACAAACATGGAGTAAAACCCACTAAAGATGAAAAGACATTCCACACATGAATTGTCTTACATTTTTAACAGTTTCTATGTTTTGCGAAACACACTACATTTGCCGCATAAATTACAAAGGGTTTGTTTTCATTTATTATTATAGCAGAGAGGAATGTGTCCATCAGGCAGAATAACAGAGTCCACTGGTCTTTGGCAGAAACAAGAGGAGACGACCATTAAACAGGAGCATTGGAGCACTGGAGCCTGAACGTTGCTAAGGCTAACACTAACCTGATTTAAAGAGACACACTAATGTGTTGGCTTCTGGCTCAACTGATTCACAGAGATGGAGCTGTGGCAATGTGCTAGAAGAACACAATGCTCCCTTTCAAAGCAGCAAACCTTTTCTCTTCATCTAAAAAGCCCTCTCTGCTCACTTTCTTCAGCTCCGTCTCTCTCTCTCTCGCCTCATCTCGTTTGCCAAGACCTATTGCGCCTGTTTTCTCAGCTGGGAGGATGGAAATCAGACAGAGAGGAGACTGGGCAACAGGAATAAAGGGGGAAAGACAGAGTGAGGGACAATGAGAGTTAGGGTGATGGCAGGGCAGGGTTATTTGCTTTGTTATGATTTTGCTGCAGTGAGAATGGAAGAAGGGAAAAGAGAAGCCTATCAGGTGTTACTTTCATAGGTCTTAAGTCCACGGTCAGGTGTTTAAAAACAAACACAGGTAGGCAAGTGGTAAGATCTCATCACTTGGACATAGACAGAAAATATTGTCACATTGCTTTTCACCTACTCAAAAAGATAAAAGGTGTACATTTTTTAAGGATTAAAAGCTCCCATCTGGTGTAACATGGTTCAAAGACAAATTCTGCACCCCCCCCCCCACACCTCTCTCTATACTCTCCAAAACACACACATGCACACAACAAACTATACCCCAATCCCTTGTTATAAGCTAGAAACCCTAAGTGCCCCCTCCCCCTATGCAGTGTTCACACATACAGCTACCACAACCCCAGCACAGTGAACAGCATTTAATCCATTTCCTCTACCCCTGCAGTTGTTATGGAAACGCAAAATTCCCCATTTGAGTGATGAGAGAAGGAAGGGAATAGAGAGGACAGCAGAGACTTAAATATGTAAGGATGTAACAAAAAGGACAAGGAGCCAAAAAACATATCTTTCTGCTTTTATTATTGTATTCATGATTGTGTCGGCATTACTGTGTATGACGGATGTTATGCTGCATGTATGACATTTTGGACATGCCAAGGCATTAGTTGAGGGAACTCAGTGTGTGTGTGTTCTCAGAGCTGTAAACATGCAGTTCCTCAGACATGCAGACACTGACCCAAAGGCATGTCGACAACTCAGCACCATGGCGACAGCTGTTGCCGCGGAAATGGTGCAGCTGCTGCATAGATATTTCAGGCTAATAAGCCTACACAATCAGGCTCCTCTCTGCTGACACCTCCCCTCTCCACCACTCTGCTCCATTCCCTGAACCCTCACACCCTTGTCTGATATTAGAGGCTGGAATGCAACTTAGAGGGGAGTCCATCTTAAACACACAACTGTGTTGTTACAAATTCAAATGGCTGTTTGATAAGAGAACCACAGGATCTTTAGCCACTGCGGTCATGAACAGAACAGTGGTTGGTGTTTAATAAGAATATTGGCAATGTCTGCTTAAGTTTAAAAGTGGAGTTCTGTCCAAGTTTTAAAAATCTGTTTAACCAACACAGGAAACTTAAGTGGGCAAGTGAGTCAGCAAGACTCAAGCTCTGCAAGTCTTACATAACAATTGGGCTGTCCCCTGATAATTCACACTGCAGTGAGGCTCTAGGACGTCACGTCACCTGGATGCAGCTTGCCAAGTAGTACTTGCTAAAGTAAAATAGCAACTTGTCCACATTTCTAGTTGTATAGGCATTAAACAGCTAAGATACAGCGAATTTTGTGGATTTTAAAATTTAGACACAAACAGACCATTTCTGCATTTTATACAAAGCTAGGCTAAAGATTCAGAAACAGACAGAGTTATACTAAACTTATTAACTAAGACATGTCTGTAAAGTAAAAGAAAATATCAATTCCAAAATAATAAACTATTCAGTTGAGTATATGATTGTCTATTTGTTGATTATGATTGTCACACTACATATAGCAATAAATAAGCATAAGCATATTTTAAAAACCAGCCAAGTGAATTATTGATCAGGTTGATTATTATCTAAAAGTAAAAAAAAAAAAACACATAAGAAAACACAACTCTCAACAGATATGGATTCTTCAATTCCCCATTTTCCAGCACTCATGCTCATTTCAAACCACAAACATATAGAAAAATATTTCATGTGAAATAAATAAAAAAAACATAAAATCAACAACCAATTGAATGTTTTAAGAGCTGTATCTCATATTCTAATAGGAGTGTGGATGTTACCACTGCTGCTGGAATATGACGAATGCTGGGTCAGGCAGGAGTCAGGACCTTTTGGAAAAATTTTGAACCCACCAGCAGCAGGGGGACACGCAAAGCTGGAAATTCATTAGAGAATCCACTCAAACCCAATCTACCATCTATTAAATGCATTTCAACACTGCAAGAAGATCTGCAGGAAGAGCACTAGCAGTATGTGGTGCAGTTTCTGTGCAGTCGGACTGTGCACAATTAGACTTCCCAAGGCAGTCGACTGTGTCATTTGAAAATCTGCATAAATCATGACTTGCTTTTGTATTTGTGTCTGGGTGTCTGTGTGTGTCGGCAGCAGGCAGAGGAAACAACCCTCAGTGAGGATTAATTAGAAAATGCGGCAGGATGTTCTGAGAAATGATGAGGGGAAAAGGAGGGAAGAGAAGACAAAAAGGCTCCAGTGCCCTAATTTACTGCTCTCATAGCACGTCACGCACACTCGCTTATCCCTTTCTCTTTGTTCTCCCACTCCCTTCATCTGTGCATTTCTGTCAACACACACAAAACTCATTTACTTCAAAATCCTTCAATTTCTAACATTCCTTTCTATCACTGTCCCCACAGCCACTTCCTTGTCTTTCATTTGCTAACCTAGATAACTAGATACACTCTGCCCTAGATAAAATGGAAGTCTGTCAGTTTCCCTTTTGTGACCCTGCCTTTCCTTCATCAAGTCCTTTCGTGCCTTGCTCACTCTCTCCTGTCAGTGACCTCTGTGTGTTTCCATCTGAGGTGGCAGTGCAGGTCCAGAGTGCATTTGGTGTTATTCGTCTGCATGTGTTCATGAAGCTCAAATATTCATGTGTCTGCTCCATGCAACATAGGATGATGTCGGCCGGCAACAGACTCTCAGTTTCCATGGGAACCTACACTATCCGATCCCCCACCACCCTTCCCTTCCTCTTTCGACTTAGTTGGGTGGCGGGGAGGGATAGCGATGGTGGTGATTACCTCCCTGACAACATGTAGCAAAGGGGGAAGACACGTTAGCATCAAAGGGAGTTGATCACTAGGAGTTGAGACAGAAAAAACAAGGGGAAGGGGAAAAGGAAAAAGGAAAAGACATTACAAAAAACAGTGATTAGAGAGAAGCAGGAGGGAAAAGAAAAATGATTAAACCATTCAGTGATTGTTCACTATTAGAAAAGTGAAGAAAACCAACACATCTAAGACAAATTTCAATGCTGCCTTCCTTCAGCTCTGCCTTCAGACTGGTCTCCTTCTCTGTGTCATTTCTTTGTCCTCTCTCTGCCTCCCCCCATAAAGAAACAGCCGGCACAGAGACTCTAAGCTGCTTACTGTAATACAGCTTCACAATGGCTTCTAATACTCCTCTTTTACCCCCCACCCACCATGCCTGTCTGGAAAATGGATTGTAATGCAGCACACTGCCCCCTACCCACATGTACATCTTTACAGTGGCAGCTGTTCAGAACAGCAAGTCACAGCACTTTACCCCTTCCTTTCTGCAGAACTGCATGTCTGGACTAGACTTTAAATGGAACACTTGACCCATCTGTCCCTTACATTGTCAGTATGGACCTATGACTCATGCTGCTTTTAGTGTCCTGTGGTAAATGTCCACCGGTCTTAGCTCAGTTGGTGTTTACAGGTCTGATCTTTTATTGTAACAGCCTCTACTCCCATCTTTATTTTATGCTTGACTAATTATTATCCAGTGTGGCTGTTACACATGGTTTAAAATGCCTTTTGAGCTGCACCTCTATGTTCACATCTGTATCTTCTTTGTCTATATGGATCATTTCTATCTCATTCCAATATTTTTTCCCTCTGATAATGACAGCATGTTGTGAGAAAATATGAGCAGTAGAGAATAGAAGGGGGGAAATAAAAAAGGAGGAGGTAAAGAAGGAAATGTGTAGAGAAGAGGAGGTCGAAAAACATGAAAGTGGGTAGGGAAACAGATGAGAGACAAAAAAAGACAAAGGAGGAAACAAAATGAGCAGGAGAGACAGGCAGGGAGGAGGAAAAAAATAAAGGAAAGTCAGTAAGGATGCTAGTTTTTGCCAGCAGGCGGTAACCATGGTTACCAGCCAAAAGAGTGATGTCATTGCCTCTAGTAGGTGCTAAGCATGAAGAGGTTATTTCTGGGATGTAGGAAGTGTGAGTCTGTCACCCATAGCAGTTCATTGTCTCACATCTGGAGACAAATCACATTAAAAGGGTTTATCTGAAATAGTTTTATTTTACCTTCAAAAACAATTCCCAGTAGCTTTAGCATAATGGGATGAAAAAAAAGAAATTGATTTTTGGTCTTGTCTATGTATTCTTTTTTCCAAGCAACATATTCTAAAAAAGTTATTGATTGTACAGTAAAAAAAAAGAAAAAAAAAAACAGAAAAACAGTTGATCCGGGAAGAAACAAGCAGCTTGAAGAAAGAAAAGGATGAGTATTTTTATACTGGCCATTGAAATTGAAATGAGTGAAATTATTAATTTTCTCTACATTTTAGATTTAGATTTTTCTCTAGATATTTAGATTTCTCTAGATTTACCTTTTAATTTCAGTGATAAATCAAACAAAATATTGTGTCTGGTTTGGTTTTAGTTTAGAGGGTCAATCATGAACATGAATGTTTCTGATGTAAAAATGTCTGCCTGTGTTAGAATCTTTAACCTCTATATGTCACTTTGGATGAAGACTACTCATATTTACCCCCAACTCCTGACATTGGGTGATACCTTATTTAGAACACGCAAGCACGCACGGGAACCATGCTTGCATACACACATACACACACATAAAGGACACACCCAGAAATGTACTGCCCCTGAGGAAATCAGACTGCTGCAGACTCAGCTAATGTAGGTCAATTGAATGGCAATTCCTACCCTAAGTGTGCAAGATGGACACAGGGCAAAAAGGACAAACACATAAAAAGCACATAAATCCATTTTAATTTATTGTTCTACCCTGAAATGAACCATTCACATCAAAGTGAATAATATAAACAATGCATCGGTGTGTGCAAGTGTACACAAGAACTATTAAACATAAAGTAACTAAACAAGATGATCTAGTCAAACAGGTCATGGGGTCAGACCCTTGTGACTAGAGCCTGACTAGTCCAGACGTACACAGCCTGAGGGCTTCCATGCGGATATCAGCATCACTACAAGCTCTTCAAATCCTCGTTATTAGTCATCATGGACTCCACTACCATGTACTGTCTTCCTTAAGGTCCAGAATATCTTGACGTCAAGATGCAACTTTGGTCTCAGTTTTGTCTCATCAGAAAAGACCAGCCATGTCTCCACCCAAATCTAGAATCATAATGTTTTCTCCCTTTGAAAATATGTGTCATATCCGAACACAGAAAAGCACCTTAAGGACAACCTCTAAAAGAAACTGTATCTACATGTTGATCAGATTGCACCGTGAGGCAGAATTATTATTCTCTTTTTATAAACCACAAATACCCTCTATCAGCCATACAAAATCTGTGTTTTCCCAACAATCCACCATAAAACACCACAGGAAACACCATTTACCTTTCCTATTACATGCATACAATATAATTCACAATGATGATTCGTATCAGTCATTTGTGTCTCTTACATTTACACAATGTCATCAACAACAGTTCACACAGCAGCACTCCAGTGAGATCATGGCACTAAACATGACTATATGTTATTGACTTATCATGGATATAGTCCATACTGCTACATATATTCATGACTCTAGACAACAAGCTAGCCATCTATACATCTGCTATTAGTTTTTGTTTTGTATGTAAGAGTTCTGTGTATGTGAGGAACAGAAAAATCAAGGGGAGTACATAAGGGGAGAGCACTGTGGTCATGTATGTGACTGTGTAACCCATGGTGCCTATTAATATTCTGTTTGCATCAGCCTTCAGCACAGCCTGCAAAGCTAACAGACCCCCACTCTCAATCTCTCATATTTTGGGGAGAAAATCATTCCAAAGAAAGAGAGAGAGAGATGATGATCCACAGGAATGAGCCATGTCATTGTGGATTAGTAGCAGAAAAAGCTCAAAAATGAAAATTGTGGGTGGTGGCAGGATTTACAGTATGTGTATTTAAGTGTGTTGAAGTGGGTTAGGGATTGTGGGTCTCATGGTAAATTTGGGCAGACAGAGATCAAATTGCATGGAATTTCTGCAAAAAAAAAATGCGGTAAACAAGAATGTTGTATCTATTTCTCACAATTTACTGCTTAAGAAAAAGCTACTCTTACTACAGAGGCAATTGATGATGAGTAGAAGAGAATCATGGCAAAGGGGAGAGTTTGAGAGTGAAAATGAGAGATGACCTCAATTTAGGACGAATACATGAACCATTATTAGATTTTCTACAGGAAGGCCTACTTCAGATAATGCACAATTCTCTTAACAAAAGCCCCATCTGCTCCTTAATGGGATTTAATGCTTAGGTTGTATGTGTTGGACATCCTTAGATTTGACAAACACACAGTCACAAACACATACATATCAAAGCCACTTTTCACAACATAGTGCCCTCTACATGAGTTCATAATAATAATAAGTTCCATAATAGGATAATCAGATGTCAGAAACACAGCTGCAGGGAAGACAAGGGAGCACAGAGCATAAAAGTTCAAAAAACAAACTTAAACTGTGACAGAATGTTTATGAATAGGCATGAATCAACAGCTTGCTACAGTAAAAATAGGAGAAACAATAACTGAGAGACTGACTGATGCAGAACTCTGCATGAGACACGCAGACGGTGTCAGCACCCCGGTGCTTCAGGTTGATGACGGGCAGCACTGTAATGATAGAGATGTCACTCAGTGGTGTGATGGCACAGCCAATCGGTTGACACTCGCTGGCCCATGCTAATTCTCTGCTAATTGTGCGTCACATGGAGAGTGTTAAACAAGCAGCCAAGTAATTTGATCAAGGAGATATCATTAAGATATGATGACCGATGGAGGGACACTGAATTTAACAGGCAGAGGCATATTTACACACCAAGAGACTCATATGTGAATGTATGCGCTCACTGGCAGGCAAATTCAAAATGATGCAAATAAGTACACACACACACATTTGACACATATTCAAATATATATGCACAGTCATACATATACTAACATTAAAACAAATCTTTTAAATCCCTTTGTTTCTGCTGTCAGCAGTGACTCAAACCCTCTGCATTTCTCTCTTTAACCAGCAGGAAAGTTGAGAAATTGCCAATCTAAGCAAATGAAGTGAGGCTTTAATCCACAGTTCTTAGAAACTGAGACAGAAAGAGAGAGGGGAGCTTGGGAGGGTACAGCCAAGTTAAAGACAAATGAAACACATTTATTTCAGGGCCCTGGCAATGAGGACGCTAAACACAACCAGAGAAATGCACACACAAAACATCTGTGTCAGGCGAAAAGCGAAAGGAGGCTTGATAAAGACGAGATGAAGAGATAGAGAAAGAGAAAATGTACAGGAGAAAGATAATATGTATGATTATGTCAATCTACTGTTTTTTTTCTGTTCTCCACAGATGAGGTCACATCTACCTCCCTCCTCCCTCTGTCCTCCAGGAGGTGGAGGGGTAGCATATATGCTCCGAGGTTGCCTTTGCTACCTGGAGACCGACAGCCTCCCTTGTCCAGCCAATCAGACGGCGTGAAAAACAACCTCCCGCTCTTCCATTGGTCCACTGCTCCCGGGAACTCATTCCACTATCAATGGCTGTGTCATTGTGTCGTCTGGCAATGTTGAAGCCAATTATACTGCCTCCTTTCTTTGTTTAGGCCTTTTTTTTTCCAGCAGGCCTTGGCTCACACACTCACATTCACACACACACACAAAAATCTCACCCAGATCCCCAGAATGTCAATACAAGCGACTGAGGCAGTCTGGGATTTAAGAGGTTCTCAAACGGATAGTAATGAGTCATCACTGAATCCCTACACATGTCATCCTGCAGGGCTACAGTGATCTTAACTAACGACTAAAAACATTTTTACTCTAACTTGACTAAAACCTAATAAATTCAACTGTTAATAGAAATCTTCTACCTTCCCCGTCTCTGTACAAATACAGTAACGATTTGAGCAACTGCAACAATTAGCAGGGAACACTGCATAGACTTTACACAGGTGTAGATGCCTAATTCCAGCATCTGGTTCCATTTCAGTAAGTTATGATTCTTTTAAATTAAAGATAATCAGTTTTTCAATTTAACTTTGAGGGATTAATTGTCAGACTTTAACAATGCACGGTTGGTATTACTCATCCATCCTTTATCTGTAACCACTTATCTTGTTTGGGGTCTTTGGGGGGGCTTGGGGAAAAGGTCGCTACACTAGCGCAAGCCCAACAGTGAGACACAAATGTAGACCGTCAACCATTCCAACTCACTCTAGAGTACGCATCATTTTGTTTTAAAATAATTTTCTCTGTAACTAAATAAATGGAGGATCTGTATAGTGTAGGATGAATAAAAATAGAATGAAGGTGAAAAAAATCTGTATTATTTCTGTTTTGGTATCTTCTAATATGTTCCTTTGTTTTCGTACACTCCTCATTGTCTAGGAGTCGGCTAGTTGATCTTCCAGGCTATTCTAAAATACTCCACTGATAATCTTGTCCTGTCTTGCCTTCGGATACTGACATAAGCTCAAATTTAATAGAAATTTAACTCCAAAACAGGAATTTGCTTGCTGCAGCTCCCTGCACAGGATGTGCTCACATGTTTGCAGAGCAAAGTGTGTGAACATGAATATAACAGCACACATTTGAACACAACCACGGGACAAGTGTACTCATGGATGAAAGTGTGCCAAAAACAAACTAATGCATACACAGCACACACTTGTCCAGAACACAAACACCGTCAGTTTTCAGCTGCTCTCACAGAGCTGTCGGTGTCCACAGCTTTTGAATCCACAGACCTGTTGTTTGTGAGCTAATCACTTCATTATGGCAACATTTCCGCCCAACTCCCCTCTGTGTTTTTTTCTCCCAACTTCTTTTCATCTGCTCGTCTACATATTCTTGATTTCATTCATTCTCAGACCTCCCCACTGTGTTTAATTGCAACACTTCCTTTCCTCTTTTTCAAACTCTAGTGGTCACTCACATCTGAGTTTGGAAAACCTCTTTACGTTACTTTCCTTTTTACAGTGTTAATCATATATTTGTCAAGAGGATTTTGCCTCACCACTTTCAAATACCACAACACCCTTCTTACCTTACTTTGGCCCAGCATTCCCCTTTGTTCACCATTGATCCTTTCACATAGAAGCAAGTTATTTTACTCGCAGTGTATATACAAACACAATGTCCTTGTTTGTTATCAGACCGAATTTAAATTATTCTTTGCATCAAAGAAAACACTGAGTCAAAATGGGAAAGTTGTACAGGCGGCCAACAGCTGTGCCAAGATTTCCAAGTTAGAAAACCCCAAAAAACTAGATGTAAAAACCATCTAGTTTGGGATGAATATTTTGCATTTATTCTGCAATTTCACTGTGGTAAAAACAGTGGAGTCATTTTACATAAGCTCTAGAAATAAATGAAAAATATTTCAGGTAGCAGTGTTCAATTATGTTTCAGACATTCTATGGAAAGACGCAATATCATATCAAGCACGATGTGACAACAGTCTTAAACTTAATTGAACGGTCTAAGGGGAAAAAAAAAAACAACTTCTTCCTTTCTAAACATGCTTAATGTTCTGCCACACAGACACATGCAAATCACTTCGCCAGTCCTTGTATGGAAAACATAAGGAACACAGGCACAGCAGTACTTAATAAAAACCTTTATAGTTGACTTTTATTAGGATCAGATGCTGGAAAGTAACTGCCTATTATGTCGGTCTTCAAAGAAAGAGACAGGAAGAGTGACAAAGACTCAGATGGGTACAAAGAAATGAAGATATTTTGACTTACTATATTCTTTAGTGTCGAGCCATTACTGGTCTTTGGCCTACATGTGTTCATGTCCAAAGAACAATGATGAAAGGAAGTAAGGGCGTTCTGTTACATTAACAGGGAAGTTAATGAGCTCAAAGGAAGCCAGTATCAACTCAGTTTCACTAAGGAGCACAGGCCTTTAGACAGCGCACAGATGATCTGGTAGGAAATTGATTCCTTATTCTCCAAAAAAAAAAAATTATTTTCTTGAAACATTGTCACATCAAAGTTGAAATGATCCAAATAAAATCTGAGTGCTGGCATGCTAATGTATAATTTAAGCTTCTGCACAGTAAACACACCATAAAAACCAACAGTACATGCTTTAAATAATAGCATAACAATGAGTAATATAGTCCATTAACCTATCTGAAAAGTTTCAGTACAAACAAAACACCCCATTCGGAATCTGGCTTTCATGACTGATGGGGCAAAGTTTACTGACACTTGTACAGCCCAGCAGCAGAGAATAGAAGTACAGTGTCTTTCTGGGTGCGTTTAACTTAACAGTACACTGCCAGATGATAAAGGACATGATTGATTTGGTTCTTCTTCCAATTTTTATAAAAAGAAAAAAAAAAATTTCACTGATACAATGGTTTTGGTCTGGACATGACAGACGGAAACAGAGATAGATTATGGAGGGGTGGATGAAAAGAAAGAAAAAATTGGACTAATCTCGACTTAATGTAGAAAGCTGAGGCCAGGGAAAACTTTCCAACTATTTTTTCCAGACCTATATCTGCGGTAGCTGGGGTGACACAGCAGGGAATTTTTAGCGTATTCCCAGACAGGATTGACCAACAGAGGTTGCCCACTACAGGGATATGATTAGTGGAAATCATGACTTATCTTATTTTAGGAACCACTTACAAGTCAGTGCTGCTGTCTACAATGGCTCAAGGAATATTTCTGCACTTTTTAGAGCTACAGAGAGCTGAATCGAGTCTGTTTTGAACTCTTTATCAAAGTTCTATCAGTAGACACATTATTCACTAGCTATTAGCAAAGCAGGCACAAACCACTGACAGAAATATTGGCGGTTTGCTTACTTCTGTGTGATTCAAAGACGAAACTTAAACAATAATAAAAGAAAAAAGGGATATAAATGAAAAGTTGGAAAGCATCAACTGTCCAAACTCTTTTGCACATACCCACATCGTTTACTGGTCCTAGCGAGGGATCATGCTGAAAACTGCCAATGTATGTTGGAAAATGTCTGGAAATCCTGCACTCCTGAAAAATTCTTGAATGTCTCCATGAAAATATCTAATTTTACTGTTTATCCACTCTTCTTTTGGCAATAACAATAGTTTTCCAAAGAGCATTGACTATCTGGTATTTCACTTCACAATGTGTTTACATGACAAAGAGGGAGCGAGGACAAAAAAAGGAAGGAGAACAAAGTAAGAAGATCATCAGATGAAGTGCAAACTATTAGCATGTGCATCCGAAGTGACACGACCAAAGAATGAGCCGTTCACATACATTACTCAAGACATTTTTAATAGTTCTGTGTAGCAAATAGAATAACTGTGCATTATTCTGTATACAAAGAACAATCTGAAAAAAAAGTCTTCATTCAAACATTAAAATAATCAGCAGTAAAAATCTTATCGGAAATAATCTCTTTAAAACAAAATACTCAAATTAGAAAACATATTCCACTGATCTTCTGATTTTTCCCCTCTTTTGGTGAAAACAGACAAATTCTGCTTCACACCAGGGAAAAGTCACTTCTCTAGACTAAATACAGCTGTACTTTAGAATAGGAGAAAAAGTTTATGGGGTTTTTGCACGTAATTCTTTTCAGTGTCACCAGTCCTTGATTTCTTCACCTCACTGTACTTAATGACCCACTTTTCTAAGTACCAGTAAGTCACTGTTTAAAGATATTTGGTATTTTTGATGGAATATATCATGTAAACACTGGTGCTAAGAAAAAAAAAATCTGTAAGTGATTCTCCTAAATCAACAGTAATATGAAGCACTGACCTTGAATCAGTGGATTGACAAAAACCACTGATGTCCACCCATTGGTTTGTAAATCCCGAGGCAGTATGCACTACAGTGCATAGGAATATGTGTTTGCATAGGAATAAATATTGCATGGAGCAGCTGACATCACCTCTCAGGAGTTCAGAAAGTACACCACAACATCATGGCAACATGGATGCTGATGGAAACTAATTACAAATAGAAGCACTGCCAGAAAGTGAGTGAACAACGAACACACACAAAAATGCTTGTCTCAGCAGTTTTCCAATGTGCTATATCCTCGGCAGAAAGACCACAAAATTGTTCATGAAACCTAGCATTTATGACAGCATGGTCAGTACTGTACAGTAATTACAGATGGCAACACACACTCACATTCAAACTAACATGCACAAACACAGGGATTCAACTCAAAAAACAAATATATAGATGGCTTAATTCACACACAGACGTTCTCAAACACACACAGACACAACATAGAGACACCATTTGAAAAAAACATTCTCTTTTTTTGGTTTGACTCAACTTCATCCACCAACCTAACTCTACTTCCCTATAGGATTTGTGGGAATATGCATGGACGAAAGCAGGGTTTCTTCATTGATTTACATATAACTGGTGAACATATGTTGCAACATAATGTAAATTATCCCTATTTTCTGTGAAATGCCAGTGCTAACTGTGAGTGGAAATGAAATGACAAGACTGGATCTCTATTAGTTGGCACTTTTTTCAGCAATACAGCAAAAATTATTATTAACATTTACAGTATATGACAAATAAAAGCAATTTGTTTCATAGACGTAAAAAAAGAACTGGAACTTCCAGGGAAAAGCTCTATAAAGCACCTGCAGGATGAGTCGAATGCCAGTCCAAATTTGGGATTTAGAAAATGCCCCCCCCACCCCCAAAACAAGGGGCCCAGGCCGTGGGGGGAATCCTCCTGAGTAACTCTTTGGAATAGCTTGAGATGCCTTTTATGAATAACCGATAAAATTATAGATTTAGAAATACAAAGACACACACAAAAATACATAAAGAGACGTGCACAAGCTGAAAGAAGCAAGTATGTTTTTTTTTTAATATTGGCCAAGATTCAAAAGTTGATGGACAGGAGTTAAGATGAGAGCATTGACTCCATCCTCTGCCTCTCCATGTCCTCTCAGAGGATACAGTCAGTGCAGCTCTAAAAGATGGTCCATGGGTAAAAAAAACAAAAAATATAAACAAACAAAAAACAGCAAGCTAGTCTCAAACTGATAATGGCCCCTGGAATGATATATCTGTGTTTGGATATCACTGGCTCTATGGGATAAAAAAAATAAAAAAAAATAAAAATCTTTCTGCAAAATATGACTAATTAGACCGAGAGGGGGCTGCCTCCAGTAATTCCTCTAATGACTCAGATCCTTCCAGTTGAGGCTCCTGTATCTCCTCAGCCTTTTTCTTCTTGGTGAGTTTACTTGATGAAGGCAAGTCTTCTTGCATCAGCTCTCTGGCCAGGATGTTGGTCACTGCATGACCAGCTCGTCGGTGGTTGGCTGAGAAACAGGAAAGAGATAAACAAATGAAAAGACTGTAATAGATCTTTAATTAGACTTTATGTTAGATGTTGTAACAAGGTTATACAGACATGTCAGCCCATTCCAAGTGACATACCTGATAACCATGCACACTACACATGTAAAAACATGGCAGTTTTTACATGGAACACAACATCAGGAGCCAGATACTTAATTAATTACATCATATTTGGGTTGCACTGTTAGATAGGTTTCAAATGATAAAATTCAAAAGTGATGCTTGTTTTCTCTCCAAAACATACACACACACACACACACACACACACACAACCGTGACAAGCGGTCAATTTGATTGATATCTGGACCAACACACTGCTAATGCAAGATTGGACATAGTGCTAAACTTCACTAAGGAAACTTGAGTAAGAGAACTAAAAACAGGTGTTAGACATTTAGAAGAAGGAACACCAGTACTGATGAGATCAGGAAATGGAGATCCTAATTGTGTAAAAGGATTGATGTCATGGAAAGAATAAAGAGTAAGGGACAAATGAAAATTAGACAAATATGAGAGGAAAGTACAAGTACAACAGTACAGTACAACAGATCACAGACAGCAGAAAGGCAGAGGAATGGACAAAGAAACAGAACTGTGGCAGATTGTGCTCTGAGGATGCTGTTATTTTTATTCTTCTACCTGATTACGTTTTTCTTCATCTATTCTGCCCCCACGCACACACCAGCAGCAGCACCCTTGCCTTTACCGGTCCTTTCACTCCCTCTGTTCTGTACCACTCCTAATTCTCCTGCATGGGAAGGCAGCTGTGCGGCAGCAGCCATTTTGAATTATATAGGTCAGTGGGAGATTGTAGTTGTGCTTTTTGTTATTTTATGCTTGCTGCATGTCCAGAACTCGTCACTTCTCAAACAAAAGACACTATAAAAAAAGTGTTAACATCAGTAGAGGAAATGTTTGTAATCATTTTACTGATGAGGCGGGAAATATCAATTAAGCAACATCATGCTGGCACATGCAAATGAACCACGGCAACTCACACAGCAAGCCAAGACTTGATACATGGTTCTGATGGAACACACAAAAAACACATTGTTACCGAACAGGTCTCCAGAACCAGCTGTGACAAAGACACTATTGACTCTATGGAGAAAGAGAAGGAGGATTTAGTGTAATGATCACATTTGACTTATCTTCTTTGTAAGTAAGCTTCAGTTGTATTGATCAGCAATGATAGCTGGGGTGTCAAATTATCACCCCCCACGGAACCCAATAATTTTCCCTCACCAAAATCAACAATAACTACATACATACGGTACCAGCTCTGTCTATTTTTGTGCCTTTCCAAACACCTCCCTTTAACTTAATAATTAGTAATTATGCAAATGCCCCAAAAATTAAGTATATGTGTCAGTATGGGTGTTATTATGTATATGTGCCAACCCTGTCCTAAAAATATCCAACCCGCAGAGAAAACCTCTTCAAAGGCTGTAAACCCAGTTCCTCTCCTCTGTCATCCTCCTCCTCTCCCTCTTGAGAATGAAGACAGAGAGAAGGAAGACAGGACGATGAGAGTCGGCATCACAGAGTAGTCACACTGGAAGCAGCACAGAGAAAAATATTAATTTAGAGAGAAACCTGCAGATTAAGATAAGCAGAGGATGATTCAGTTAACATTTTTGCTATATTTAAAAATAGTTAAAATACAGCAATTTCAACAAATTCAGGGGAAAATATTACCTGATACAGTGACTATTAAGAGGTTTGACTGAGGAAATTAAGGATATTTCAGGTCACCATAAATTATGGCTTTGCAATTCAAATAAACTTCAATTATGGCCTCAAATTATTATTAAAAAACTAAATAATCAAGAAAAAAAAAAAACTATTATTGTGCTTTTTTCCACTTTGCACCTTACTAAAAGCTCGTTATCTCTCAGGCCAGGCATGTTTAGTTCAGCCGAAGATTTTATAAAACAAGATAGTTTACCTGAGCCAGTTAGTAAGTTTTGTTACAACATAAGAAGACCATAAAGAGCAAGGTGACAAGCAAAACAGCAGCAATTCTTGAGTCTCATTTCGACAAGACTGTTTAAGAGGCCCAATGTGGCCATCTCAGCAGAAATGTATGCGTGTTTTTCTTGGTGCATTTTATACACTTAGATGAATGATGTTGTAATATTTATGTTTGTTTTTAGTGGAATTACATTGATTCAATGAAATCTAAATTGATACTAAAAAGGTTCATTAAATGCATGATGTTTCTGAAGTCAACAAGTAATTGAGTCAAATAATCGTGATGATGATTTTTCCCATATTTGTGCAGACCTACTAGAAATGTACTGATCCATTCCTCTACACCTTTTTGACTCTCTCCCAGCCATCCTGTGACTATCAGAGCCTAAACCCAACAGCAGTGTGCTGCAGGTTTTAACATATTGCTAAGACAAGAGAACTTCACACAAGAGTCAACAGCCAATTTGTTGGGGACAGCAAGACAATTATAGAATAGCATCAGACATTTATTTTAGGCAGTGCCTGTGAGGTGGCTCATATCTAAAAGTTGCAGCATGCAGCTTTCTAGTCAGTTTTGATTTAAAGTGGCACTCCACATGCACTTCAGTTTACCATGGTGAGTACTGTGCTACTCAGCTTATGAAAACAGTTTTGGCCAGAGAAAATAACCATTGCTGATGAAATGCAAGATTCTGAATTTTTGGAACTTGTCCCATTTTACCTACTAAAAGTCAAGAAACTCCAAGAAACTTTCATTCCAATCATTGTTTTTTGTTTTTATCTGTATTTTGCAAATGGGTGGAAATGCTGCACAAAATCACTGAAGTACTCTTTTAAAACACGACACTAAAAACATTCTCAGCATGTATGTCATATCCACAAAGTAGCTCTGATGTTGACTAAATGATCCACACACCTGGCACAATGACTGATGGTCATAACAATAGGAAATGAGACGCAGAACAAAGACTTTTTAGGTCTGTTTACTGCTGGGCATGAGATTAAATGGGTGTGCTTGCACACTGAGGGCTGATCAGTGGCACAGACAGTGACATGAAAAGATAATCTGTAACATATTACACCCCAGGAGACTCAATAATGGCTGCCTGATGAGCAAAAAGAATACTTTGGCTGTACTGTGTGTGGTGCACTTATGTGTGGAAAGTATAAATTGAGAAGAGTGAGAAGAGCGCTACAATAATAGAGCAGTCTGAGATGGGAGGATAACAATACCTAAGGCAGTGGTAGAGAAACTATGCAACTCTTCTCCAATCACAGATTATAAACACCAGTTATTAATGAATTTGTGACACCAGAGGGTGTGACACCAGATAATGTAAATGACCCATCATATAACTTTGAACTTAAGTTTACCTGCAGCAAAGCCACAAAAACATAACTAAACATTATTGCCACAAAAAGCATCACTGTGTATTTGCAGATGCAGGCTGTTTTTCTATCAGTGGCTCAAGTTTAACAGAGACTCATATCGCCCTCCTCAGGCTGCACTGCGTAACACACTGCTAGTCTGCACTAGAGGACTGTGGGAAAGAGTGAAATCATGTAAGGCCACTACTGGCTTATGTCTGTGGGTTAGTGTTCATGTGAAAGCATGCATTACATGGCACCGAATTGGGTCAGCTGGTGCATGCGCATGGCTTGCAGGCCTTTGTGGTCTCAGGGGAATTTCAGTATGCATGTGACCATTACAGCTTCAGTAATGGCTTGATTGAGATGGTCCCTCCTATCAGTCTGAATTACCTCCTGTGTGCATCTCTGAAAAGAAAGGTCGTCTTATTTTTTCTTTTTGTAAGAGCAGACCAATGTAGCAAAGCTGACAAGTCTGCATTCTTAAACAGACAAAGAAAGACAGAAGCTTAGATTCCGTTCTAAGGCATTGAGCCTTGTGTCAGTGTTTGAAAAGTATGCAAGGCTGTCTCTCCTCGGGAATGCAATGTGCTTGTTTGGTGTATGTATTGGTATGCAAACATCCATATGTGTTTTTGTATTGGCATGCAAGCATGTGGTGTGTGTCTGTCTGTGTTTAATGGGAGGGCAGACAGATGGAGGGCAGACAGCTGTGGATACCCCATGCAATCTGCTCATTCAATGCAACCAACACACACAGTGAGCTGAGGCGCAGGTCAAAGGTGAGGGGGTATATAACCCCGGCAGCCTCGTGGCTCTCTATTCAGTCACACTTCTGTGACACAATGAGCACGAATACACACTCAATAGGCCCTAAGTACTCCTTTAACACCAAGTTGGTGACGTTTGCTGTTACAAAAGCTGTGAGGAGAAGAAAGAAACAGGAAAGAAAGGGGGAGACAAACTTTGTGTAATGAAGACCAAACGAGCATTTATGATCACTAGTTTAGTTCTAAACACAAAGTAACATAAAACATGTATGAATGTTAGCATGTGATATGTAGGATCTCCATTTCCTGATATAACTGCCCCGTGTTCCTGTCCTCATCTGAGACATGATGATCAAACCCTTAATCATTTCTGGTGGTGGTAATGTGACATACAATCTCATGAAACAATGTCTGGGTGTCAAGCTGTGTGAAGTAGTTGAAAGTTACAATTCTTATCTGTGTTATAAGATTTATTTTCTCATTATTTTACACTCGGTCCCCATAATGACAAAGTGAAAACAGAATTTTAGACATATCTGTAACCATATTAAAATGGAAAAAAATAAATTTAAAAAAACATGTACTGTAAGTATTTATTGTTGAAGCACCTGTGGCAGCAATTACAGCCTGGTTTCCTCCAAACATTAACATTTAGAATTGAGGCCAAACAGTTCCATCTTTGGTTCATCAGGTGCTTTTCTGCAAATGCTCCAAGAAGAGACTTCTGTGTAGCCACTCTGCTAAAAAACCCAAAATCAATGGAAGGGGGCAGTGATGGTTGTCCATATGGAACTTTGTCCCATCGCTACAGGATCTCTGGAGTTCAGTAATAGTGTCCATGGGTTTCTTGGTCGCTTCTCTTACCAAGGCCTTTCTCAACTGTTTGTTCAGTTTGGCTGGGTGACCAGCTATTCAAAGAGTCGTGCTTGTAAAAAACCTGTTACATTGGAGACGTATTGAGGCCACTGTGCTCTTGGGAAACTACAGTGCAGCACATATTTTTTGTAGCCTTCCCCAGATCTGTGCCATGTCATAATCCTGTTTCTGAGCTCTGCAGGCAGTTCCTTTGACCTTATGGCTTTTGCTCTGATCCAGTATGCATTGTCAGCGGTTACACCTTCTATAGAGAGGTGTGTACCTTTCCAAATCATGTTCAATCCATTTAATTTACCCCAGGTGGACACCAGTCAAGGTGTAGGAACATCTCAGCAACGATCAAGGGAAATGGGAGGCACCTGAGCTAAATTTCAAGTGTTGCTGCAAAGGGTCCAAATACTTAGGCAGATGTGACATTTAAATTTTTTTTTTTCCATTTCATTTTCATTCAAAAATTCTGTTTCCACTTTAGTATTATGGGGTACTGAGTACAGAAAGTTGAATGAGTGTAGTATCAGGCTGCAAGACAACAAAATTGAAAGAACTGAAGGTTCGGAATACTTTCTGAATGCACTGTACCTCCTATTTAGTTTCCACTAAATTAAACCTCTGTCTCAAACATGTGCATGCCCATATAAACAATATAAAAAGAACTCTCCTATGGTGTGGTAGAAAGACTGCAGGCTGTAAGAACCAAAGTGGGTAACACCATGGATATACAACCTAAACATCAGCCCAAACCTTAGACAAGAGCAAAACAGAAAAACGAGACAGAAGACAGAAAAGAGGTATTAAGCATAAATGTGATACTTTACACCACTTCTATTTTCCTACTCTTTTCTACCACAGACAAGTAGGCGTAAGGAGGAAAACTTGCTCTCTCATTCTTTCTTTCTTGCACACATTCAGGTATTTCCTGTTGGGAGTGTGAGTTGGCCAAAGAGTAGTAAGGGTGACTGACTGAACCCACAAGTGGGCCCCATTCTTACTCAGTGTTCTTTCCCCACTCCCTCTTCTCCCTCCATTTCCTCCTCTTGCTGTTTTCTTAGTCAGGTTTTTGGTGATGAGTCTGAGCAGTTTGTTACAGAGGAGACTCTGCTGCCCTTGTAGTGGATCAATCTTTAACACTTTAACTCACCGTTTTAATGCATGGCACAATTACAGCTAACGATATGCAATATGAATGTAATTGGAAAAAAAAAAACTAAATAAACAGGCAGAAAGGAAGAAAAAACTAAAGAAAGAAAAGAAAGCATATAGGCTACCCTCTGACTCTGAGCTCTTTCAGATTGCAGAACTTCTTCACATCTGGTTTCTATTGAAGAAGGGATTGGGTTGCCCACACTCTTCCCCAACCTCTTTTATGTGTACTCTACCCACACAAGTGAATGTGAACACACACACAAACGGTTAATGGGCATTGGATACTATCCCACTCACATAGCTACACACAAGTTTCCTAACAACAGGACTCATGTTACAAAGTTACTATCCCAACAACTCACATTACCTCAATTTCGTCTGCATAGTCTTACTAGGTCATAAAATACATAATATACATGACACATACACACAAAAAAGAAAAAAAATCTAGTCTCCAAAGTAACTATGCTATATAATCAAAAAGTTGAATTGGGAAGCGGGACAGAAAGAGTAAGTAGCTAACAAAATTACTGTGCAGTCACTGTCAGCTTATAAAAAGAACCACATGGAGTAAAAACTAGAACAGGCTGGAGTTGTGCTCAGAGTGTGTTCTCACACACACAAGCTTCTGGTTGGTCCAGTAATGAGAAAAACAGAGTTGCAATTTTATTATTCCAAGATACAATGGAAAGTTGTATGATTTTATGCGTGCTTATATTTACAGCAAGCTGTGAAATAAGTATCTACATTTTTTATTCTTAGTTTATGTGCCCTGCAGGCTTCAGGTTTTTCATATAGCATGTTAAATATAGTGCACCACATTAAGCACCCCAGCTGGTCGCAATATCAAAACCATGCTCATAAGTACATGCCTTAAGTTCAGGTTTAGAGTGAGCACATGAACAACTTTCTCCCTCTTCAGCAAAAAAATTTGTCACTTGGTGTCAAACTCGGTTTGCTATATGATGATTGTTCTGCACAGTGAAGGTGAAATTTCCAAGTAAAATAACAATAAGCAAATCATATTTTAGAGTGTTACTTTAACAGCTCTTATTTGCCTAGTAGTTCACTCAGTTAGCAAAAAATGTTCTTCATACTTCCAACTAACTGATCTCCACTTAGTTCTACAATCATCCTTCTTATATTTTCTTGTCCCTCGGCCACACCCTTATTGGTTACTTCACTCATAAGTATCTTGCTGCCCACACCCACCCTTTCCACCATTCGTCTTCTTTTACTGTTGTTCCAGCCATTGGTGGCTTCACCCCACACTGCAACCATGGCCAGAAAATGCTATCACAGTCCACAATCTCTATGCCATGCAACAGTTGGAACAGAGACGGAGGAAAATAAACAAATCTGGAGTGTTGACAGAAACATAAAGGAACTGTAAACAGGAAGAAACGAGTGTCTCCTACAAGGGGATTAGTATGTTGTGCATGCCACAAATCTGTGAAAGGAAACTGAAATCTGTAAATCAAGTATTACATGCACTTTACACTTTAAACACACTTTAAACATCTGCATGTTCGATAAAGATGTACTGTTTATAATGCATACCTGCTTGCCGAGGCCCTCTCTTTCTCTTGAAAGCAGCGCCAGACTGCAGTGCCTCCAACAGCCCATCCATGATCCCAGTTTCATCATCCTCTGTAAACATGACAAAACTTAACTTAAAATCAGTATGTGGAGTCAGAATTAAACTTGGAAAAACTCAAAATATATTATGTCTCACAATTCAATAATTTTTTTTTTTTACAACCATGTTATTTTCAATCAGGGTCTGTCACATTTGCAGCATGTTCCTTTTCCAACACTGTGCCGGTGATTGGGGGTTTCTCTATATCTTCTACCTATCTCTGTTTCTTTCTGACACACCAACAAACACATGGGTGTGTCAGAGCCACGTGTCCACATTGCCGATTTAGCTAAATTAACACACAGACCCATTTGACCCCAGGCAGTGACCTAGTTTAGCTACTGTCACCACTAAGGGCTATGATGTGCCCTGTTGTTTTACAGATTTCCTCTGTAAAACAGCCTTACTTGAAAGACACAGACCTCCACATAAACATTAAAATATTACAATAAACATCTGTAATGTTGGCTTACAGTTAAGAGTTACAGTAAAGAGTTGTCACACGCACATAAACTCATGTGTACGTATGTGCACAGGCACCTCTTGTAGGGGTAATCTCTTGTGTGCATGTTTATTCTCGCTACATAGCTTCAGTGTCTGATGGACTGAGTAGGGGAGGGTGCAATCCAAGGGGGGAAACTCCATGGTAATACTTCTTTTTGTACAGTTCTGTGTGTACAAGAGTGTGTGTGTTGTCAGGATAGTTTTGTGGGCAGGAGTCAGTGGCCAAGCTCAGTGCCAAGCAGATGGTTTTAATTATTTGTATGTGGACCCGAATAGAGACAAAGATGTCTGGCTAAGGGGCAGTGGGGTCTGGGGGTTAAAGGTTTATGTCGTCATCTCCCAACCCCCAAGCACAGACACATTCACACAATATTAAATCCTGCAGTAAGCCATGAAGCAGATGGCCTGTGGTTTCGCCTGTCATTTACACACACTTCCCATCCTTGCATAGCTCACATACACCTCTCAATGTCCAAGTCCTGGAACTGCACAGATTAGAGAAATGATGTGGGCCATGTTTTTGTCCTTCCGGGGAAACACATCTGGCACATTTCCACTTACACTAATCACATGGCTATCTTAAACCACTGGTGGGAGCTCACAGACACACAGACCTATGTGTAAAAAAGTACAAGAGGCAGTAGAGGGACCACACAATGAACTGGCTGTGTATAAAACAAGCTTACTATCGGCTGAGTGAACTCCTAGCTAAAACCCAAGACTCCTACGGCCTATGTACTCAACAGCATTATACATACACCTGTACAGTGTTTTTCTGTGAGATTCAAATATAAATCTTGTCTCACTATAGAGAAGTGTGAAATATTAGCAACAGTAGTAATAACACTTGTTGGGTTCAATCAATTACTCATTAATTCTCGTGATTTGGTTTCTGTGTAATAGTTTAATATTGATAACTAATAGTAAATGGGCTCAAAAACTTCTGCTGCCTGAAGGATATAAGAACATAAGCTGGATTAATTAGTGCAAAAGCATTAGATCACAAGCTCTTAAAGATGTTTCCTTTGATCTGATCTGGATACACACAGAGACACACAAAGGGAGAACAGCATCTTGTGTGGGGCAATAGCACCTCTAATGGATATTCACACAATAACAGATGGTAAGTGGACATAATTACAGAGAAGAGGAGAAACAACAGAAAATTAAAAGAAGCAAGACAAATTCCATGTCAAACATATAATAGCATTTTTCCCCAACATAGTCTTGCTCCTTTCACATTCACCTGTGACAAGACATCAGGCTATCCAGACTGATCTCATCTCATTCCCACTCTCATCATGTGCCTTTCTCCTCCTCTAACCTGCTTTACTAAGAGACAGAAAGACAACCTAATCCCTAAAACAGCATCTGTTGCCCTACTCTCCTTCTTTCCTTACCCTCCCCCACAATCCTCCCTCAAACTTGCTTTCTAAATGGAGCATGAGCACTCCCAGTGGCAGTTCCCATACCAGCATCTTTGGGAGGTATAAACCACACATGAACACACCACACCCTTTGTCATGTACGAAAAAACCCCCCAAAAAAACAACTTAACATCACAATCTTACAGTAATGACACCTAATTGTTAAATAAGAAGTATTAATATAAGTGAAATAAGTTACTTTTCACATAAATCTAGTGATTATAGTCAG
This sequence comes from Channa argus, assembly GCF_033026475.1. Classification (NCBI taxonomy): domain Eukaryota; kingdom Metazoa; phylum Chordata; class Actinopteri; order Anabantiformes; family Channidae; genus Channa; species Channa argus. The sequence goes on from NC_090206.1 coordinate 13,968,773, forward strand.
AAATGGGTTTAAATTACAACAGCAGAATGAGTAAAGATCTGAGTAAAGACCCTACTTTTAAAGACAGATGGTGAATGTGAAGTTCGGGTGTGGCAAGGTAAGAATGCTGGTCCTGTTTTATAATAGCCACAAAAAGTTAGTAAAAGCTCGTGTTATATTATATCATGAAACCAATGTATCTCAGAAGAAATAGGCTCATTAACTAAAAACACATGCTTAGCACATGTGAAAAGCGAGGCTCAACTGAATAAGCGTATGTCTAACTAACAAAGGAATGACAAGGCCACAGACCACAAACACACACTGACCTTCCGGGATATAAACAGCAGCGGGGATATTATGTTTACACATTCAGATAATTTCTGAGATAGTAAGGATATGTGAGTGTAGAGTTAACGTAGGGAAGAAATAGGGGAACCAGAAAGATAGCAGTGTGCAGAAGAGTAGCTGCTGAAGGCAACAATTGGGTAATAGCCATGCAGTATGAGGGTTATAAACAAATACTAAACAAATACCAGGTGTGTGAGAGCAAGGCCTGTGTGTGGTTGAATTCAAATGAGGAGGTGCAGCACCAGAGGGGCATCCAAATATGCCACCTGTATGTAAATAATCTCTTGCCCACTAATGCGCACACACACACACACACACACACACACACACACACACACACATTTCTGAAAGCGCTATTATGTTCCCTTTGTGCATGCCTGTATGGGCTTTACATGAAATTTGACTATATCTTACTTCCTACCACAAAATGTGTGCTCCATACTTTTATTACTGACACAATATATTCCAAATGGAGCCTCATGGGGGAGGGAAAAGAAAAAAAGAAGTGCAAGTAATGGAACAAAATCAGAAAAGACAGGAGAGAAGCCATGTGGAATGAAAAACCGAAGTAAAAAGGCCTTTTTGTAACACACAAACACATTTTGGCCAACATACTGTAATTGTTGAAGACATAGGGAAAGGAAAAGGTAAACACTGACAAGTAAAACACACAGTAATTCTATAACACACAAACACAACACACATACACTAAGGCTGTTGCAAATTTAGAATGTGGAACTGTGGAGTCCCAGAAGAACAAAACTGCAGCCAAAGTGAAGAGGAATGTAGAGAAACTAGGAGGAAAATGTCAAGATTTGAGTATTTACTAATATATGTAAATGTGTATAAAGGAATGAGAGTGTGGGAAAATGTATGCCTTACACAGACAATATGCTTTATATAGCCTTTTTAAAAGTATAACAGCACTGTATAGAGAGGAGAAAACGTGTTTTTGCTGATAAAGAGATATGAGATTCTTTTTATCAACGTAAATCCCCATTTCATCAGGAGAGGGAAAAGGGGTCGAACAGTTTCTTGTGTACATCCACCTCAAGCTCACTTTCTGTGAAGCCTTATTGTTACTTACTTCAAAACACGAGTCATCAACATTAGATTAACCCTGATCTATAAATACTGATGGGATGCCCTTTCACAGACACACAAAGAAAGAAGTTACATAATTTGAAAAAAGCATGGGCTCTTACTGCCCCCAACTGGAATCTGGGGGAAATACAAAATAAGATTTCTTGATTATTTTCTCTTTTTCAGTCACACACAGGTGATCAGATATAATGCAGCAATTATGACCTGCATTGATGTCAAGGAGCTGGTTCTTCTTGAGTTTCTCCTCTTTCTCCTTCTCTGCTTTTTCTCTGGCCAACTTGGCCTTCTTGAGCTTCTCTTCAGCCTCCTTCCTCTTCTGATTCTCCTTGACTGCTTGCTGATGGAGTAAAATAGAAAAAGGTGTTAAATGCAAGAAGACAGATGTCTGTGTGTGTAAACAAAACTTCAAATGCCAGTTATCCCTAGTAACTGGCAAAACAAGTTTCCTCCTGCAGATGCTGTCCCAAATGGCAGTTAATATATAAACAGATAATATGATGGGAGTCACCCATATTCATTATTATGTCAATAGAAAAAGGTTGAGTCTATTTTCTAAATATGTTTGACATTTGTCTTTCATCTGTCCTTCTTTCATCTACATGTTTTTCTTAACTCGTGCAAATTTCTTTGTATAGTATGTATTATTATTATTATAGTATGTATGTTTTGAATGAGACCACAATTAGGTTTATTTAATAACATGTGCACGCACACACACACACACACACACACACACACACACACACACACACATACCTGGAACATGTTTTTAAAGTTATGGATGTCTCCAAAGAATTCCTCTACAGATATTTTTTTCGGGTCAAAGACAAAGTACTCTCCCAGGTCATTATATTGCTTCTCCATATTTTTATGCATCAGATCAAGCTTCTCATACTGCTCTTTGGCAACACTCACAAAACTGTAGAGACATTGTGTCAAGGAAGACGGAACAAATATCCTTGTATATTTAAAATACATTAAAAGTGGATCATTTATAATATATAAATAATTGAGCAAGAGGATATGGACATCTTCTCCACAAACATGTCGTTGTCATTTTGAGGAGGGGGGAATGTTTCCAAATCTTTCTCCAGGTTCTTGATCTGACGGCCCATCAGCTCTAGATTCTTCTGAATCGTCTCCGCAGAAACTACAGGAGATATTTGAAATGTTAATTATGCATTTGCCTTCATACTGTGCATACACCAATGTACTGCACATAGCTTAAGGTGAACATAGCATGTGCGGTTTTTCAGAACTAGAAGAGCTTTGAATAAGTTGCACAACAGATAACCATGCAATGTCACTAGATGGATCAATCAATGAATGAAAAAAATTAATGTCAAGTGTAAAACATGGGCTGTTACAGGGGAGACTACAGTGCATAGACTATGAGATGTAAATGGAGGTCATTATGAAATCACATGTACCTCTGCTGGCCTTTTCCACATGAATAAGCTCATCTGGAAAGCTCATGATCTCGCTATACTGCTCTTGGCACACATCAGCAAGAAAGTGGAGCAGCGTTTGCTTTAGATCAGCTGATTTGGTGTCACGAAGCTGATTGGAAGAAGAATTAATTAAAAATGTTAAACAGAAATGGCAATTGATCAGAAGCTATTCAATATCTGCCTGTGCTGTGTTAAAGGGACACTACACGCTGGTCAAATTTAACCAGCGTTATAGTGTTCATCCACTTTTAATGGGTTATTTGTGTAGAAAATTTATGTTCCATTGTACCTTGCACAAGTATGATATGGAGAAACCGAATGCCTTTCCATTGCGAGAACCAGCATTCATATAGTTTCCAACAAGTAGAATGATCTGTAGCAACTTGGAGAAGGTCTGGCTTTTCCTGAGCTCCTCACAAGCTGCTGTCACTGAGACCACATCTGGCTTGATGTTGTTCAACTGCTCTTCAAACTGCAGTTTGAACAGGATGGCCTGAAGCCGTGGCGTCAGTCTTCCAACGCTGGACATCTGGAGACATGTGTGTGCGCAGCATGTGAGTGAAAAGAACTTCATCCATTACTCACATTTGCCACAGTTGAACAAAGAAGTCTGTGTTTAACAACATGAAGTTTGTCTGTGTCTAGCATACTGACCACAGTACAACTCAGTGTTTTAACATTTTCTATGCCTCGTTTGCCACCACATTGCTTTCTGATTTTGTGTGTGTCAGTCCTTACCACTACTCCAAACTGTTCAGCTTCAGCCAAGTCATCATATTCATCCTTCATCTCTCCCAGGACACTCAGTTGCTCTGCTGCTGGAAGTTGTTTGATGAGATTCTACAAGGGAATTTAAGAAAAACATACATCAATATAACAGGCTAAGGCCACAAAAATGTTCGGGTCATAAACTACTTCTTGAGTAAGAAATTGTCTAACAAAAAAAACATTCACCAATCATATTCTTCTTTTGAGCAGCAACCTTAAAACTTATAGAGATTCAACATGTGGCTAAAGGAAAAATCTAAATGCCACAGACTTGCTATATACTATAGAGTACCTTACATACTGTATACTCAACAAACTAAAATGTCTAGGTTCTAGAAGTACATACACTACTAGCAAAAAGTTAGGGATACTTGACTTTCAGATAAAACAACAAAAAATATCAATGTCTCAATAACTTGTCAATTGTTAGGTGCTGTCTTGGTCTCATGATGTCAAAATATGGACAGTATGATGAAGAGGACTGTATAAATACAAATTGTCATTCAACCAGAACAATTAGTGTTCGATTCATGGATCAGAATCACGTTGTGATTTTTGCAGTTAATCACCTTGTTAGAGAACAGCATATTATGCAACATGCACTGGAACATTGAACAGTTGGACAAGTGCATTCAAAAGTTGACAGCAAGTCAAATTAAGTTCACCTGTATAGACTATAGGGCATTTTAGATGGATTCTAAAATTTTACCTAAAAGTTGAATATCCCTAACCTTTTGTGAGTAGTGAATGAAAAAATTAAGCTAATCTACTCTAAATGGCATAACGAATAAATATCAAAACGACACCAGATATGTGCAGCATAGTCTACACTTTCATAAAATACAGGAATAGACACATACAGAGAACTTTATATACCAACACTGTTACAGATGTGAGCTTAGTACCTGAACCATTGACTCTGTGAGGATCTTCTCATTGACCTGCAGAATGGCGTTCTTTATCTCTTCATAAGGAAGACGGAACGATCCCAGGAAAATAGCTGCATCAGCAAACAAAATTACCAGTAGTTAATAAAACAAAATTAAACTGAACCTCCTTCAGTGTTGACTTTTTAAAAAAAGGAATTTACTAAATGTGCTTAAGGGGCAGAATCATTGGAAAGGCTGTCAGGTATAAAAAAAAAAAATTAAAAAAAAAAAGACATTTGCTTGTGGACTTACAAAGGTTCTGTGAAGCCTTTGAATCAAGAATCTTCAGCTCCTTCACCTTCTTCTTCTGTGGCTGAATCTTGTCGTCATCTTGCTCTTTTTTGGCTGAACAAGTGGAAAAAATGGGAAGGGGATGTCAAAACAGAGGACAAGGGGGATATATATATATTTATTATCTCCTGGCAAATTTTCTTGGTGTATGATGTCTACACACACACGCACAGCTGGTTGTACATAGAAAAAAAATGTTAGAAAGAAGGATGGCAGTGAAATAGATGGGGTTTATTTTACAGAAAGAAGTGAATTAGAGGGATAGATAGAGGGCATACGTGATGGTTATATATACTGAAAGACTTGGCAAGGCCTTCACTTTTTTCCACCCTCTCCCAACTGGATGCTGTCATGGAGGTGTTTGGTATATTGTATCAGCGGCCTTGGGTTAAACTAAACCACAGTGCACACTGGGGAAAAGATGACATTTCTTAGCTGTAAGGCATTTTGCACGCTTAACCACATACAGCATATTCTACCACACGCACATAGATTTGACAAAAACACTTCATATTAACCTGCTCTGACAAGGTCAGATTTTGACTGTAAAAATGTGTCAGTGTGCAGGGCTGAATGTCCATTAGATGAGAATCAGGTGTGACAGATGAGGTTAGCCACATAACAGCCCACTATAGGGGCATATTACATCTAAGGTCAGCAGAGTACTACATGTCACATTTATTCACCATTATTTAACCAATATTATCTAAGCACTCACACTGAATTCAACTTCCACCTGAAAATGCAGCATAAACACTGTACATCATGATAAGGACTGATCGTGGAACGGCACGACTGTCAATAACAAAATGATGAACAGTTTAGTCTATTAACAGGCATTGACAGTGTACGAACCATCCATTGGTAACAGCTTCTCAAATGTGAGATAATTTCCATTGTGAATGGATATTTCTTCAGCTGTGGGGGAATTTGAGACTGAGCTAAAGTACTTTAAGATGGGTAATATTTCAGGATTTGACATTTCACACAATATTGTAGTTAATCCTGAAAGTGAACCGATAGAAAATAAATTATTAAAAAAGAAGTGTCAAAGCATTAACCGTATACGAAAAACAATGACCTCAGCCACTTATCTCCGCTTTATACATACATATATTTGTACGTTGAAAACTATAAAAACACTGAAACTTTTCCTGCTAACTTCTACTCCACACTCTTTTGGTTTAGTTTTTTGTTTTTTACTTGTGTTTCTGTGGCCTTGTCATATTTTCATCTTTGTAAAGATCCGACAGGAACAGAAAACTGTCTGGAAAACAGCCTACAAAAATGCTGGTGAGGCACACAAAGATGCCATCTCTCTTTCAGTCACTTCCTGTCTGAAACATTCCACCCATAAATAAAAAGTCTGCCCTGTGTGCTCTGCTGCCCACCTGTTGACTGTGTGGTGATGGCCTAATGTTGTAACGCCAGAAGATAAAATTAACAAGCCACGTGAACTGCTGTAAGCCCTGTTCAAAATAACTAGATGTCGTGGAGAAAGACTTACACCCTATCTATGGTAAAATTATACATTATTCTTTTTGATTAGGTTTTTGTTTGACCTAGGTCTCTGTAGTGCCTGTGTGAACTCACCACAGTTGTTCCAACACCCTTGTCTGCAAATAGTAACACCTATTATATTTCATATGTAAACAACAACAAAAGAATGATAACTCCATCGATTATTCCATCCTTCCAAAGGTCCAGTCAAACAAGGCTTTGTTTTGATGTGAGGAGCCAACCAGTCCAACAGTCTCTTAACAAGTCTAGGCCTCTTAATGAGCTCTTCATTCCTGTTTAGCCATTCATTCAGATACACAAAACAGTCAGTCAATGGACTGTGACCTTAATAAGAACCATTGTTTGACTCCGTTTCAGCTTTAGCTTTAAGAAACTCCTCTAAAAACCAAAAATCTAAACAGTGTCAGACTCATACTCTGAGCTCTGCGGGTCTACCATCAATGTACTCAACTTTGTGTATTACTATCATGAATCCATAATACTATTGTGTGTCCAATACTCCAGGTGTAGTGTCCCTGCCAAGAGAAGCAAACATCACAGGACGTGAACCATTATGCCAGAAAATCCCACAGGATCGCAAGAGGAAAAAACATAAATATCTTTGCAGTGAGTCACAGCTGAGTAGTTAGGACAAAACACAAAGGAAGTGACAAGTATCTACAAATAAACACCTCAGGATGAGACACAAACGGAATAATAGTGACCTGTCATTGCCAAAGTAGGGGAAATTATACCACTGAGAGAAATAAGGTGTAATTATAATAACATCAGTAGGAGCTTTATCTCCTGTATACACAAAGAGATACACATATTAAAGGCCAGAACTGAACATCTAATCTGGATAGTATATAATCTTAGTGAGTGGCAATCCCTGTTAGTCTGGGACCAGATTGGTGACGGCATTAAGCCAGTAGGTCAGTATGTGTATCTGAGAGAGATGGAGAGCCGGTGATGCATGTGTGTGGGTGAAGTGCATCTGTGCCGCTCCAGCCAATGAAATCAGGCTTAGTTAATGTTGACATCATGGCTGATTCATAAAATGGGGTCTGCCTGCAGATTGTAAAATGGCTGCTCTGTGGTTTCCACATGCACATCTAATTTTATTTATGAGCTAATGGCACCTCTAGTGGTAGCTATGGAAAACTGCACTATGTTACACTTAGTCACTGTGGGGGAGGAGGGGAGATGACTGGCAGAACACGTGTGCCAACACACACACACAAAAGACATCTGAAGTACATATAAAGACAGCTGTGGAGTGCTGACATCTTAACACACATCATTTATTCTACCAGCTGCCTTTTTGTTATACTGTCACACAAAAAAGGCTGCGTTTCTGGAAATCAATATCACTGCACACACACACAACCACAAACTTCTGTTTTCCTGGAACACCTCCCCCTCGTCTCTCCAACAGCTGCTTGGCACTGAGAGATGATGGAAAAATGAGGGGGGGTTATCTGTGCCTGTGCACAGAAACACACATGTATGTGTCAGGAAAGGAAAACAAAATTCTTCCATTCCTGACTTCTGTTTTTAATTAAGTGTAAGGAAAAAAGAGAGATGGAGGGGAAAGAAGGCAGAATTGTGAAGATCCAAGAGATCCAGAGAGCCCTGTCAATATGTAACAAAGTATGTGTGGATGTGGATGTGTGTGTGTGTCTGTGTGTGTGTGTCTGTGTGTGTGTGTGTGTGTGTGTGTGTGTGTCTCAAACTCCACAAAGAGGAGTCTGTTTATCCGTCAGCAGACCAGAGTGCCTCCCCCTTCGCTTCCCTTCCTTTCCCCTCTGTTTCCCTTACTCCTTAAAAGGAGAAAACTTGGTAGTAAAGAAGGTGAAGGTAACCATGCTTGGAGAAAGGCAAAAAAGAAAAAGACACATTGTGTGAGAAAAACAATCAAGCTCGATAAAAACACAAAGAAAAAGAAAACAAAACAGTGTTGGTACATTAATCTCTGAGCAGTATGAACTAAACTATGGCCTTAACTCAAAGAATAGCACAGCCTCTTTTTTCAGATTCTTTTTTAAAGTAGTCTATTCATTCCCTCATCACCACTCCCTGCTTGCAGAGCATTGCAATTTATTTTTAAACCTACTAAAAGCTTTCAGATGATATGTTCTATTGAATATCTATGGCACCAAGAGTGTTGTTCATGGGTCCTCTGGTGGCAATATAGGAGAAATGCATGATAATAACTTTATATAACTTTAGAAAACTTTTTTTTTTTTCCATTCAGCATTCCAGGGCTGGAAATTGTCTAAACTGGAGCAGAAAAGAGGGTTTATAGTTTCAACATCAATATCTGTGGAGTGAGCAGTTCTTTTGAAAAAGTTGCTGAGATTGCTCAAGAGACAAAAACACACAAATCTTGTGCCAACTTTAAACATTACCAATAGGGCAAATACATTTCAGGGACACCGAATAAAAACATCTAATGAATACAGCTTTAGATAAGCTAATATTAAGAAAGCTAAAATATCTTCAATAAAGGGGATATGAGACAAAAAAACATAGAGAAACAAAAGGGAAAAAGAGGGGACAGAATGGAAAGAATGTTCTTTGTCTAAAGTAAATAGAAGGACAAAAATATGCCGACAGTAGGACAGCTGTAGCTTTGGTCCCTTTAAACTTTAAATGACATTCTGACACTATCCTTTTGTAAAAGTGTGTGTGCACGTTAAAATGTAAGGGTGTTTGACATAAGAAAAATAAGGGGGTTTCCACAGTAACCTGGAGTCTGAAAGAGCCCCTTCATCCTGTTTTTCACTATGAAAGGAAATGAGGAGAAAAGATTCTTGACTGTGTGTGTGTGTGTGCATGACTGTGTGAAAAGGACCAGATGGCAGGGTGGGGCAGTGAGGAGGGGGGCATGGGCAGGATGTGGGAGGACCAGAAGGCAGGGGGAGGGCCTATGGGAGGGGCCAAGACTGTGCTCCCTTGCGCTCCCCTGGTGTATAAAGAGTGCAAGTGCAGCAAATTATCTGCTTAAACCTAAGTTGGATATAATCACATTACAATTGCTTTAGAACCTTAAAATCTGTCAATATTTAAGCCTAAAATATCTGGAAAATTCAGTTACATAAGTTAATTTTGCTTTACCATCAGGTCATTAAACTTGACCTACTGGTTCTCTCCTAAACACATTCAACAAAGACTAGTGGGTTCCACACTCTTTTCCATTAGCAGTTATTTCCATTTTTAAAAGAAATCTACACCGATAGAATGCTTATACATACACAACACATATATTCTCATATAGTAGTTTTATACACAAAATTACATAATTACACTTTGTAATTACATATTTCTATAAAATTTAAAATCAACATGAAGTCCTTGGTCTTTGTTATTAAGCCGTGCCAATATGGCATCTTGTATCGCTGTGAAGACCCTATAATTTCTATTTTGTTTTAATTGCAGGTTTATATGAAAAAGTATACTCAAACTGTTACTCCATGCAATGTAATAATATGTAAATTCACAGTAACAAAAGGCTACACGCAGATGTTCTTAATTTTCCTTTTACACATGGATGAAAGACAACTTCAATCACTGGAAAAAATTCAATACACACAATCTACCAAATACCTTTTAGTGTTAAATACTTTAAAAGCTAATTTCCTTTGACTTGAACTAAAAAAAAAAAAAGCAGGCTCATATTCATAACAAGATATGTTTTAATCTTTCACTTATTAAGAAGTTCCTTAATGCAATGTAAAATACTGTATTTTATTAAAATGCATTGCATACAGGAGACAAACTGAGTCTTTCAGTGAGATTACTCTTTTTATGTGGGGGTACAGCACCCTCCACTGGCAAAACTGGTATACTGTTGCTATATAGTGTAAGGCTGGCAAATGTCTAGATACCCTTAATACACTGTTTATCATCTTCAAACACAATGAAAGTTGTGCTAGTTATGTGTGTGTGACAAAGAAGAATAAAACCTAGAAATAGAGGCTACATACTGATTAACCACTATTAGGTACACTAGTACAATGAAATGCAATCTAATACAGTAGCTTTATCTACTTCCAAAAGGTTAAAATATTTGTGTTTACGTTAAAACTGCCAGAAAGGTGATAATTCTAATATGTGTTTAACAGAGGTCACTGTGGATGGTGGGCATGAGTATGTGTGTGTTTGTGTGTGCGTATGTGTCTGTTACAAAATGGGAGTGAAACACAACTGAAAAGAGTGTGTGGACATATTTTGATCAAAAAAAGAAAGGACATAGGTTTACAAATAGTAGGTCCATTGCTGATAAGGCGTGTGTGTGTGTGTGTTGTTGTTCTCTCAGGGCCATTCTGACCTCTCTGTGCTCTTCTGGCCATGAAGGTCTTCAGTGATGACGCACACATGGCACGTAATGGCATCACTGATGAGACACACACACACACACACACACACACACACACACACACACACAGAGTATGCTGCCCGCATTGCTGATAAGGTGCAATACAGTCGACAAACCGACACAGCACTACCTTGAACTAAAATTCACACTTGCTTAAACCACACAAACAGCCCATAAATCCCCATAGCAAATAACAGAGGACATAGATGGAGCCTCTCTTATACACACACACACACACACACAAACACACAGAGGTGAGCCGCTATGTGGTTCTTATTAAATCAGTCCTATATCAGCCAGTCTCCTTGGGACTGCAGGAAAGATTTACTACAGCAATTACACTGCCTAATTACAAGGAGGAGAGATAGAGGGAGTAAAAGAGACTTAGAGTGTAATGGAGAGAAGGAAATCAATTTTTTTAAAAAGCCAGAGCAAATAAAGGTGTAGAAACTGAGCTGATGGGCAAGCAAATAAAAGTAAGAGAGATAGAGAGCAGTTAGTTTGAAGGATAAATACTATGAGAATGTGACCTTGAGACAGCTACACCACCTGAGTATTGAATGGGGTACATGAAGACAAAAACACAAAAGGGCCAGTGTCCAAACTCACAAAACAGCTTTGTGTGTGTTTGTGACTAACTCAGTGACTCCCTGAGTATGAAAGTAGTTTTTCTTTGGTACTCTGGTAGTCTGTGTGGTGCTTTGGTGTTTGTTATTCACAGTGTGAATGTCCTTGAAGCTGCACAAGCATCCACAGCACAGAGCACCCTCTACCGGGAGGACAATCAAATACACCATTAAGCAGACACACTCACTGTTATGCTTGCTACCAGTCAAACTAGATCTTTGTACCTATGCTGTGAATGGCATGTGGTGACATTTGTGTGTCTGTGAGACTGAGTGATAAGTGTAGTGTTCTTACATAGAACTCTGTGCAGTCTGATGTGTTGAATATAGCCTACAAGAGTTGTAATTATTTTTATTGCTATTCGAAGGTTTAACCTTGTCAACTGGACTTCTTTCTTCTTGGATGGAAACATTTCGCTAGTCATCCAAGCAGCTTCTTCAGTCTTATTGCTAATAACTTGATCTCTTTAGGGAAATAGAGTTCATACATTTGCCTTACCTTAAATATAAAGATGGACTTTAAATTTAAATAGAGGTTCTGAAGTTGGCATGAATTTGAGCTCTTGCTCACAGACACTTCATTCCAAAAGTAGCTTGGACTCATGTACTGATATGTCCCTGCTACTTAAGTGTACTGTCCATCTTGGCAGTTATGATATAAGCACAACCATGAAGAAAGTCTAATTTACATGGGCAGAGAGGTAGAAATGAAAACTTATAAATTGGGTTTCTATCTCAATTAAAAAGTTAGATAAACTGTAACACACATTTACCCCATGAGACACATTTTGCCCTGGGCAAAAAGGATTAGGTGAAACGCTCCTGTCAGGCCTCAAATATTCATAATTCTCCTATACAAAGATAGTGGACAGACAGCAAGAGGGAGCAAGAAGGAGCAAGAAAAAGGAAGAATGTGGAAAAGAGCATGAGTAAGTGATAGAGAAGCACTTTATGAATACAAGAAGTTATGACTTATGCAAAGCAAAATAGATGAAAGGCAGACAGAGAAAAATGGAGGTCTACTTGGTGTCATGCCATGGAGGACAGTTAAAAGCTCATAGGAAGGCTGGAGCGCACACTCATCTGTTAATCCCTCCGTTTTTGTCTGCTCGTCTCCAGCCATCCATCCCTTTACTTGTCTTTATCTCTGCTTCAGTGATGAGGACAAAGTAAAGCACTTACTCATTTGCTCTCACCCTTACCAGCTCTCCCTCCCCTATTTTCTCTTGGTCTCTTCAGGCAAGGCTCACAGGCCTGATTAGCAATTGTGACTTGACCGCATGGTGGAAAGATTGGCACACATGCACAAATAGACACGTGACGGAGAGGGGGACCAATTTTCCTAGGTCTAATAGACCCATAAGCAAGACTCAGAGACAATTGGGGGGGGCTGGAGAGTAAGGGGCAATTTTGCTTTCCTAATGTCAACCATCGCTCACAGGATGCACATATGAACTTGAGAAAGTATCTGTATGGTGGTGAGAGGACTGGGCTGTTTTCTGATGCTTGTCACTGATCCTTCAGTTAACATTTTTATAAAGGAAGAAAAACAAAGAAAATGAAACACATGGAGAGTAATAGTGGGGGAGAGATAAAGTAAGAATAGAGCGAAAGTGAAGGGAGCAATGTGGGAAAGATAAGGAGAAAGACCATGTAGCCAAATGTGTAAGAGAAAAGAATAGGCAGCACAGTTCCAGAATTCTTTTGCCTCCATTATGATGATTTACACAGTCACTTCAATATACATACAGACTTACCCCCCACCCCCATCCTACACAAAATGGACAGTGTATTTTATTTACAGCTTTTAAACTTTGGGAAACCAGCATGTATAGTGACCTTGGAATCCAAACTACTGTGAAAACAGTGGCAATTTCTTTGCATTGGAAAGAAAGGATCTCTTTGCTGGAAATGCTTTGGGAAACTACTGCAGGTTTTAGAAATACATCAATAAACCTGGATCATAGTCACCCTAACTAGCTGGAGGGGGAAGGCAACTATGATCTAACAACCTTCACCTGTGTGTGGGGAACCTGGGGAAAAGTCTGTGTCATCAAAGATCCACTGAGATGCTGCAGGGTTTCGGTTTGTGAAATCACTTTCACCAGTTCCCCAAAAGACAAAAAACATCCACTGAAATAAACTAAAGAAAAGAGATGGATGTTTAAACGAGACAGATGTGCAAATCCACTCCTAGAACATCTGCCTGCTAGCCTCTCTCAGGAATGGGGGGTAGTTGGGGCGAGACCAAAAGACACAGATGCATGCAGACAAACAAAAACATTCCACACACCTAATCCCACCATGTGCTTAGTGAGACATTAGGGAACATATTGCCAATCAGACAGCTATGTGAGGCTGGTCAAAGGAAAACAATCAAAAAACACACAATATGGCATAAAGGCTGGCATGTGTTTTATTTGAGTGGAAGACTCAGTTGCTTACTCAGTGCATTCCTAGAGGGAATGTGCGTGGAGAGTTTACAGGTTTTCTGTAATAATGTATTTATGCCAATGCATTCTGCACATATATTTAAAGGAAAGTATCTACTAAATTAATGACAGTCTCTCGATAGAGATAGAGATAGAGATAGAGATAGAGATAGAGATAGAGATAGAGATAGAGATAGAGATAGAGATAGAGATAGAGATAGAGATAGAGATAGAGATAGAGAGAGAGATAGAGAGAGAGATAGAGAGATAGAGATAGAAGAGAGAATAGCCATGCAGGCATAAAAGGATATATAGGCACATATCTACCCACAGATATGCACGAACACACACTCATTCCCAAGGAGTCACTCAGATGTGATAGTGAGAAATGGGGAGCGACAGAGCGAAAGATCCTATACAGATGGAAAGTAAAGAATAAGATGGAA